>NC_079198.1:144330967-144423467 GCF_029499605.1 Hyla sarda | reverse complement strand
GTCCCCTATAAGTGGATTTTAATGGGGGGGGGGGGGGGGGGTAAGTTAATATTGTCCACACCAGGATGGTCCAGAAGGAGGTATAGGAGCCCATAAAGATTCATATTGGATCCTTCTTTGGTGCCAGCAAATACTCAGAAGAGTCTCGGGGAGAATTTCCTGGCAGGTTTTGCTCCTGGCTTTGGATCATAAGGTTGATCTGAAATGTCTGAAGTTCTCAGTCCCCTAAGGATCGGGTCACACGTTACATATTTTCCTACATATTTGCTGCTGCGTATTTTCTGAACCATTAACGACAATGAGCAGCAAAATACGGCACATGTGACCCTAGATAGAGATGTATCTACATAAAACTATCACCCTAAAATATATAACTTACTAATAAATAGTGTTGCTCGCGAATATTCGCAATGCGAATTATATACGTGGATATCGCATATTCGTGAATTCGCGAATATATATTCACAATTACGAATATTTTTTTTTTCACAGTGATCATCCCTCTCTGCTTCCAGCTTGTGTGGTGTAAAGAAGACTCTAATACTACTGGGTGAGACTGGAAGAGTATCGAGAAAAAAGAAGTGCTTCTGTGGGCGCTCACCTCCGTCACAGGTATAGTCCGTCACAGGTATGTGGATGTTTCCAAGAACTTGGTGAACTTGGTCTTGAAACAACGGACCCAGGAGCCTTCCACCACTAGGCTTGACATTCACCTGGGAGCAGGGGATTTACTTTAGAAGAAGCGCGCGTGCAGGATTAGATATGAGGCCTCCTCAGAACACCTCACACTCACTCTTCAGACTTTCTCCAAACTGTTACTCAGCTTTTGGAGAAAGTCTGAAGAGCGAGTGTGAGGTGTTCTGAGGAGGCCTCATATCTAATCCTGCACGCACGCTTCTTCTAAAGTAAATCCCCTGCTCCCAGGTGAATGTCAAGCCTAGTGGTGGAAGGCTCCTGGGTCCGTTGTTTCAAGACCAAGTTCACCAAGTTCTTGGAAACATCCACATACCTGTGACGGACTATACCTGTGACGGAGGTGAGCGCCCATAGAAGCACTTCTTTTTTCTCGGGACCACGGGACCGATATTCTTCCATTCCAGTGACCGTCCTCCGCCGGTGAGAACGGGTCTAGTGCCGGCTGCACTCCTCCACTCTGCGTCCCCCAGAATAGTGGGAAACAAGCGTCTACTGGTGTTGTGCCCACAGTACAACACAGAAAGGTGAGCAAACCTAACATATCAACCTAAAACACGAATCTGGAACGGCTGCTCCCCCCTTCTTTGGAGCCGACATCCATTTTTAATTTAATTATTTTCTTATACACTAAGATTATCCCTTTTTTTTTTTTACTACGCTTAGATGCGCATTGTGTCTCCTCTGTCTTTTTCTATATATTTCTGTTTACTGTGTGAGACCGGCGTGCGAACATTTTTTTTTATAATATGCTAATTTTCGCATAAACGAGTTTTCGTATATGTGAATTTTCGCATATGCGAAAATAAAACGCAAATATTACGAATATACGAATATATAAGGAATATTCGTCCATAGATTCGCGAAATATTGTGAATTTGAATATGGCCTATGCCGCTCAATACTACTAATAAAGTGTTCTCACTAATCGTCCTGGCTTCAGCATTATTCCCCCTAGATAGGAAGTTGTCTAGTTATCTTATTGTCAGTGTGGTGTTGTCTCAGCAACTCCTAGCTCCTCCTTCATTCCTGACAGGAAGTTGTTTAGTCCTCTCATTGTCAGTGTGGTATTGTCTCAGCAGCTCCTGGCTCCTCTTTCACTCCTGACAGGAAGTTGTTTAGTCCTCTCATAGTCAGTGTGGTGTTGTCTCAGCAGCTCCTGGCTCCTCTTTCACTCCTGACAGGAAGTTGTTTAGTCCTCTCATAGTCTGTGTGGTGTTGTTTCAGCAGCTCCTGAATCCTTTTTATCTCCTGACAGGAAGTTGTGTGGTCCTCTCATTGTCAGTGTCTTGTTGTCTCAGCAGCTCCTGGCTCCTCCTTGGCTCTTGACAAGAAGTTGTGTAGTCCTCTTATTATCAAAGTGGTGTTATCCCAGAAGCACCTGACTCCTCCCTCTCTCCTGACAGGAAGTTGTGTAGTCCTCTTATTGTAGTGCTGTCTCCAGCTCCCCAACTCCACCCTCTCTCTTCCGAGACAACTTGCCATCCTCTGACATCTTAGAGGTGTGGCTGGGTCATGTCACCACCTCTGACTAGCCCCTACAGCCTACATCACCTTTTCCTGTCATATACACATATATATATATTTTAGTAGGACATTTAGAGTAGAATGAGGTGTGGTTACACCATGCTTGTGTTGAGCAATGCCACAGACAGAGGAGCAGACAGGGAATAAATACAGCAGGTGCCACAACCTCACTGTGATAGACCTTTGGGAAATGATATGGTCTGAAGCAGCTCTGGGTAGGTGACAGGTAGTACTGCTGTGAGAGAGGATTGGTGAAGAGCTGTAGGAAACCAATGCATTCTGGGAATTGTAGTACTGAGCAACTGCTCAACCAGGAAGCACAGAGATTAAGAGAGAAACAAAACAAATGGCTTTTTGGTGGTTTCAGGACCGGGGCAAACGTGAGTAATGCCATATACTTCTGCAGCATTTATTTTTTATTTTTTTTACCGAGTGCCCCTTTAAATCATCTGCATTGTACATAGTCTCTATCCACTGACAGTGTTCCCTTTTATATCAGGATCTTTCTCCTTGCTCGGTCTTTGTGGAGACTTTTCCTCCTCTAATGCGGACAGCTTTTTTTAGACATCACCCGCTCAGGAAGTTGTGACCTCTGATGACCAGCAGATGGCGCCCTGTCCATCATGGCCGTCCGACTGACCAGCAAGGTGCCGTGAGCTGACGGAGCGGAATAACTTGACTGACATTCCAATGTGACCTTCTACAGAACCGAAACGCAAAGGAACATCTGATAGGAAATGTTACATCTATCTACGTACTGAGAGGGCGGCCATGTTGATTTTAGGTTTGCCCATTGTATCAAAAGATTTTTTAAACATGCCGGTAATTGTTAACCCTTCCCTGCTGTTATTCAGCCCCCTCCATGGTGCACAACTATTTTCTATGCTCTACACTAAGCACTGAACTGCTGCTGCTGCTGCTGAGAAACTAAAGAGAGGGGGAGACTAAACTACAGCACTGGAGACATACAGTATTAGGTTCACTAGTATATACACAAGGCGCAGCTGCCTTTGGCTTTATAAATGGAAAGATGGGAGGGAAGCCTTGATTTACCTTTGAGGAACAGTGTAGATCATCCGGAGAAGGCAGACTGGCTCAGCTTGCAGGTACACAGTCCAAGCTTTCTCAGGCTCTTTTTTACCTGCACATAGCAAATGCTAAGCCCCACCCCACTTATTGTAATTTGTCCTGATTTAGCTGTTACTAGAGACAGGTTTCATCTAACAACAAGCAATGGATAACAGACTGTGAGACACCTTGTGGCTAAGAGCTTAGAGCTGGTAAGGAGTATTTTGGTAAGTTAAAGGGGTACTTGCTACCTAATTGATATATTAACAAATTCACTCCAAATCATGTGAATATGTGGCGGAAAAAGATGTCAGAACTTTCCGACCTGTTAATCCTTGTCACAAATAGAGGAAATTATATAAGTCTGAAGCAAAAGAAAAAAAACAAAAAAAAACATCTTTAATAAATCAGGGCCACTGTCTATGCCAGGAGGCTGCACCAAAAGAAAATACAATTCAACTTCTACACCACAATCTCAAGAAATCCTGCTGAAAGGGTCAGGTGACAGAAAAGGGGGCGTGGCTATGGTGTACCATCTGTGGTGAAAAAAAAATGATGTGCAAAAACCTATAAAAATCTCTTCTGTATTTTGGATGGATTAATAAAGACAAAGGAAATAGGGGTTTTCATTTTGAATATTATTTAGAATAGAAGTAATTTTGAAATTAATTAAAGGGGCACTCCAGTGGGAAAAAAAGGTTTCAAAACCACTGGTGCCAGAAAGATAAACAGATTTGTCAATTACTTCTATATAAATCTTAACCCTTCCAGTACTTATCCGCTGGAAAATGTGTAAAAATAGAAAAAAAACTAAAAAAAAAAAGTTTTTATCAATGAGATCATTAGTCATGGAGTCTTATTTCCTTCATTAGGACTCTGAAATATTAATCATTTTGGGGGAGAAAGAAAAACACGCGCTCAATGATTTATTCTAATTCTAACTTAGAACTTAACTTTGAAAATTACAATATAACTAAAAGAACAAAAAGATACATTTTTGAATGGTAAAATAAGAATAAATAAAGAGCAGAGATTTTTACATAAATACAATTATTAAAGGGGTACTCCGGTGGGGAAAAAAGGTTTCAAATCCACTGGTGCAAGAAAGTTCTACAGATTTATAAATTACTTCTGAATAAAAATCTTAATCCTCCCAGTACTTATCAGCTGCTGTATGCTTCACAGGAAGTTGTGTAGTTCTTTCCAGTCTGACCACAGTGCTCTCTGCTGACACCTCTGTCCATGTCAATGTGGTAAGCCTTGGGGGGTGTAGGGTAGTTGGGATGTTGTAGTAGATAAGGGGTTAATGTTAACCCTATAGTTTGTGACGCCAGGCTGAGGGCTAGTATGCTGAGGTAATTCTCTGGCCTATCGCCTCCCTTCCCAGTAACGATAGGTGCATGTAATAAAATGACTGAAGGTCCACAAAGTAGTTGAACTTGAACAAACTTTACTTAAGTGCTTGCAGTACATCCAATGAACAATGACAGTCTCAGGCAAACAGTCTCTATAGATCTCAATGACTGACAATTGTTGCGGACCTTGAATGATATTAAAAGTCTCTGAATTTAGGGTAATTATTGCAGATCCGTCTGGATTTAGGGGATAGATAAGGTCCGGTGATCCTGCAGAGTGCGTGGGGATTCATACACTCAGAAATTAGAAGTTATCGTCTGTCGCCACAAGGTTCAGGCCTAGACTCACTGATCTCAGCAGCGCAGATGCTTCTTGCTTGCTTGCACAGGAACAAGAGAGCGAGAGCATGGCCGCCGCTCCCTTATATGGGCAGGGGGCGGGGCTAATCTGATTGGTACGAACATCTGTCACTCACTGTTACACAGTGTGATGGGATTGACTACGTCACAGGGACCTCCAAAGGTCTTCAAGCAGAAATACCATAGAGTTCACCTGACCAGAGTGATCCGCAGGTCCTGCCACGCTATGGACAGGTAATTAACTATTTATTTACATTTATACAATCTTATACATCCAAATCCTAAGTGGTTACTGGACAATTACCAACTGGATGAGAAGTGACTAAGGGTGAACTAGACAATTGGGACCCCGACGTCATAGGGACTCTGGCTATGGGGACCCACAATAAAAGGCATCGGATAGGTTACGGCACCGGGACACCACATCAGGAACTGTCCAGAGCAGGGTAGGTTTTCTATGGGGATTTGCTCCTACTCTGGACAGTTCCTGACATGGACAGAGGTGTCAGCAGAGAGCACTGTGGTCAGACTGGAAAGAACTACACAACTTCCTGTGGAGCATACAGCAGCTGATAAGTACTGGAAGGATTAAGATTTTTATTCAGAAGTAATTTACAAATCTGTAGAACTTTCTTGCACCAGTGGATTTGAAACCTTTTTTCCCCACCGGAGTACCCCTTTAATAATTGTATTTATGTAAAAATCTCTGCTCTTTATTTATTCTTATTTTACCATTCAAAAAAGTATCTTTTTGTTTTTTTTAGTTATATTGTAATTTTCCAAGTTAAGTTCTAAGTTAGAATTAGAATAAATCATTGAGCGCGTTTTTCTTTCTCCCCCAAAATGATTAATATTTCAGAGTCCTAATGAAAGAAAGAAGACTCCATGACTAATGATCTCATTGATAAAAACTTTATTTTTTCTATTTTTACACATTTTCCTCTGTACATGTCATATTCCCCCAGTTCTCCACACTAACGAGTGACCGGGATTTGCTGGGGTAGCGGTTTCTGTCGCAATGTGCGTCAGGTTTTGTTTTCGTAAATTTGGGCCATTTTTGTTATAATTCTCAGTCACTAAGCTCCACAAATACACGTCCACTCATTTCTGCCCTGGTCTCATGTACAAGCGACAGACACAGCGCCCCCTGCTGGAGATGCACTGGCGGTCATAGTGGATTGGATCCAGCTTTCCCAAAAACAGATTTACTTAAAGGGGTTCTCCGGTGCTTACACTTCTTATCCCCTATCCAAAGAATAGGGGATAAGATGCCTGGTCGTGGGAGTTCCGCAGCTGGGGACGCCTGCGATCATGCACGCGGCACCCCGTATGTAATTAGTCCCCGGAGCGTGTTCGCTCCGGGTCTGATTACGCTCGACCGCAGGGCCGGCGGCGTGTGACGTCACCTCTCCGCCCCCCGTGTGACGTCATGCCTCCGCCCCCGTGTGACATCATGCTCCTCCCCTCAATGCAAGCCTACGGGAGGGGGATATTAATATTGATGAGCCGGGCAAAGCACTGACCTGGCAACAGTGACATCACCATGCCCAGGGAAGCCAACTTAGCACCGCCCATGCCCCAAGCAGCTTATTAGCATACAATAAAAAAGCAGAGTAACTGCGGAATGCTTAAACGGATTCGGACGGGGTAAATATGGTTTTGATCAGTATCACCCGCACTATAAGCCTGTATAACAGTGACAGTGTCCCTTTAAGTAAATCTGTTTTTGGTAAAGCTGGATACCATCCATTATGACCACGAGGGCAGCTCCAGCAGGGGGCGCTGCGTCTGAAGCTGAATCAAATTATGTTTGACAGAAGAAGACGAATCGATCAGGGGCGGACTGACTGGCCAGTCCGATCGGGCATTGTCTGAGGACCCGGCCGGGTAAAGGGCCCACCGCTGCCGAGGATCCAGGACACTTGTCCCGGATCCCCAGCAGACAGTGCTGCCTTCTCCTGTATTTGCTGTACACGCACATACAGGAGAAGACATCCCCTCTGTGTGAGAGGCATCTGCGCCTACACAGAGGAGACGTGACCTCCTCCCCCGCTGCGCAGTGCAAACGCCTGCACTGTGGAGGAAGGAAGACGCAGGCCCCTGCTGCGCTCCGGAGGAGAAGATCGCTGCGTGGGACATCAGGAGAGCATCATTTTTTTTTCAACCTGGGATTGCAGGGGGGAGGGGGGAATTCTGCTGCCGACGCCTACTGTGGGGGACCCTGCGGCCTACCGCTACAGTGGGGGGACCCTGCTGTCTACACCTACTGTGGGGGGACCCCACTGCCTACACCTACTGTGGGGGGACCCCGCTGCCTACACCTACTGTGGGGGGACCCACTGCCTACACCTGCTTTTGGGGGGACCCCGCTGCCTACACCTAATGTGGGGGAACTCTGCTGCATACATCTACTGTGGGGGAACTCTTCTGCCTACACCTTTTGCGGGGGCACTCTGCTGCCTACACCTACTGTGGGGGAATTCTGCTGCCTACACCAACTGTGGGAAAACGCTGCTGCCCACACCCACTATGGGAAAACTCTGCTGCCTACAACCACTGTGGGGGAACTCTGCTGCCTACACCTACTGTGGGAGAACTCTGCTGCCTCTACCTAATGTGAGGGACTACTATGTTCCTGCTTAGATAATGTGGGGACAAACTACCAAACTATTAGGAGGGCTACCTACTACCTGCATAGGGGGTTTTCATACAGGGGCAGCTATCTTGGGGATTTACCCACAGGGGGCATAACTACCTACCTGGGGGACATTAACTACCTGGGAGCATGATCTACTAGGGACCACTTCCTCCTGGGGACATTACCTACCTGTAACTTCCGTAAGCAACACCTTATTTTCTGTACGCTGACACAAAATACTCTGCTAGTCCTCCTCCTGAGACTAGACTGTGGATCTGCCACTGGGTGGAGAGGGGTGCTGGCTACATACTTGACTTACTACCTGGCTACCTAACTTTATACCTGGATGCCTAACTACTTACTTGCATACCTGGCTATCTAACTACCTACATACCTGGCTGCCTAACTACCTACCTACATATCTTGCTACCTACATACCTGGCTACCTAACTATGTACATACCTGGCCTTCATACATGACTGCCTAACTACCTAGCTAGTCACCTACCTACATATCTGGCTTTCTGATCTACCTACCTAGTTACCTATTTACCTGGCTACCTACCTACCCTTTTACAGTACACCAAGGAGGGCATTTTTACAGTTTGTGGGCCTATAGATGGGAAAATTGGGTAGAGGAGGGGAGGGCACTGGAAAAATGCTGAGTCTGACATGTTTGTCCTGCATATGAGATTGACATGGCGGTCTTATCCAGATGGAGAAGAAAAGGAAAGAGGACACCGCTGATCAGAAAAGACGTAATTGTGAGTCCCTTTATGTAACAGTAATCACTTCTATGGTGTACAGATCCTGTGTACAGCTGATATCTAGCACAATATGGTCCTGTATATAATCGCTTCTATGGTGTACAGATCCTGTGTACAGCTGATATTTAGCACCATATGGTCCTGTATATAATCACTTCTATGGTGTACAGATCCTGTGTACAGCTGATATCTAGCACAATATGGTCCTGTATATAATCACTTCTATGGTGTAAAGATCCTGTGTACAGCTGGTATCTACTGCTATATGGTCCTGTGTATAATCACTTATATAGTATACAGACCCTGTATAGTATACTGGTCCATGTATAGTGGTTTTATTTAGTACAGTATGGCGGTATTATCCAGTTATTGTGTGGTGGTATATATTTACTCCTTGTATACTGGTATTATTGGCCATGGAAAATTATTTTACCTATGTTAAAGTGTTTGTTATATATAAAATGTAGTTTATTTTGTGTGTAGGGCAGGTGGAGGTATTTAGGTGGAATAGGGGCCGAAGTATGACCAGCAGCGGAGTACCACAGGGGGCTCTGGCTTTTTTTGGTCTGGGGGCCCTGAGTGTTGTCACTCCACCCCTGGACTCGATGACTTCTCTGGACGAGACGAGAGATCCAAGGAAATCTCAGTGACCTCCTTTACCACCATGCTGAGGGGCGTCTGAAGGTTCAGTAAATGGGCGGCAGCGCCGGCCCGCGGTAGATAACGCCAGCGTCACACGTCCGTATAACTGATCCAGCACCAGATAAGTATATTCCATTATAAAGGCAATTCAGATCTCAGAAGTACAAACAAGCAGCGGTAATACCGTATGATGCGCCCGTTGCCATGGCGACTGTTTTCTACAGTGAATATTTTCTATTTTGAATCCCAGATTAAATACTGAAGTGAAATCCACATTGAATGTTGCTAAGTGAAAGTTCCCGAGGCTTCAATGTGCGCAACATATAAGAGCAGGAAGGTCTAATCTGTCCTATAATTACGGCGTATAATGGCAGATGGGGCTCCGGCTTTCTGCGCTTTGTGTGGTTGTTAATGCTTTGATGTCTTCTTTTATTTACTTCTATAAAGTCAAGTTTTTTGTTTTTTGTGGGTTTTTTAAGCTAATGGATAAATTAACTTAACTCATTTATTTATTTAGTTATTTATGTTGCAAGGTCGTTCTATGGATTCAGGAGTTTCTGCCCAAATAAAAACAACTCCCATTAGATGTGAACAGAACTTCGCTGCTTCTCCTGATACAAAGTAATGTAACTGTATCATCCCTGCCCCAAATCATGTCTACAGCGTATACTAATATAATCTCTGTATAATACAGTCCTAAGCAACAATTATATACAGGGGACCAAGAATTCTTCACACCGTCACCACATGTACTGTATATACTGCAAAACCAATGTAACCTACAGTATATTACCCCCACACTGTGCCCATGTATACTGTATATACTGCAAAGACCAATGTAACCTACAGTATATTACCCCCACACTGTGCCCATGTATACTGTATATACTGCAAAGACCAATATAACCTACTGTATATTACCGCCACACTGTGCCCATGTATACTGTATATACTGCAAAACCAATGTAACCTACAGTATATTACCCCCACACTGTGCCCATGTATACTGTATATACTGCAAAGACCAATATAACCTACAGTATATTACCCCCACACTGTGCCCATGTATACTGTATACACTGCAAAGACCAATATAACCTACAGTATATTACTGCCACACTGTGCCCATGTATACTGTATATACTGCAAAACCAATGTAACCTACAGTATATTACCCCCACACTGTGCCCATGTATACTGTATATACTGCAAAGACCAATGTAACCTACAGTATATTACCGCCACACTGTGCCCATGTATACTGTATATACTGCAAAGACCAATATAACCTACAGTATATTACCGCCACACTGTGCCCATGTATACTGTATATACTGCAAAGACCAATATAACCTACAGTATATTACCCCCACACTGTGCCCATGTATACTGTATATACTGCAAAGACCAATATAACCTACAGTATATTACCGCCACACTGTGCCCATGTATACTGTATATACTGCAAAGACCAATATAACCTACAGTATATTACCCCCCCACTGTGCCCATGTATACTGTATATACTGCAAAGATCAATATAACCTACAGTATATTACCGCCACACTGTGCCCATGTATACTGTATATACTGCAAAGACCAATATAACCTACAGTATATTACCCCCACACTGTGCCCATGTATACTGTATATACTGCAAAGACCAATATAACCTACAGTATATTACCCCCACACTGTGCCCATGTATACTGTATATACTGCAAAGACCAATATAATCTACAGTATATTACCCCCACACTGTGCCCATGTATACTGTATATACTGCAAAGACCAATATAACCTACAGTATATTACCGCCACACTGTGCCCATGTATACTGTATATACTGCAAAGACCAATGTAACCTACAGTATATTACCCCCACACTGTGCCCATGTATACTGTATATACTGCAAAGACCAATATAACCTACAGTATATTACCCCCACACTGTGCCCATGTATACTGTATATACTGCAAAGACCAATGTAACCTACAGTATATTACCCCCACACTGTGCCCATGTATACTGTATATACTGCAAAGACCAATATAACCTACAGTATATTACCGCCACACTGTGCCCATGTATACTGTATATACTGCAAAGACCAATATAACCTACAGTATATTACCCCCACACTGTGCCCATGTATACTGTATATACTGCAAAGACCAATATAACCTACAGTATATTACCCCCACACTGTGCCCATGTATACTGTATATACTGCAAAGACCAATATAACCTACAGTATATTACCGCCACACTGTGCCCATGTATACTGTATATATTGCAAAGACCAATCTAACCTACAGTATATTACCGCCACACTGTGCCCATGTATACTGTATATACTGCAAAGACCAATATAACCTACAGTATATTACCCCCACACTGTGCCCATGTATACTGTATATACTGCAAAGACCAATATAACCTACAGTATATTACCCCCACACTGTGCCCATGTATACTGTATATACTGCAAAGACCAATATAACCTACAGTATATTACCGCCACACAATGCCCATGTATACTGTATATACTGCAAAGACCAATATAACCTACAGTATATTACCGCCATACTGTGCCCATGTATACTGTATATACTGTAAAGACCAATATAACCTACAGTATATTACCCCCACACTGTGCCCATGTATACTGTATATACTGCAAAGACCAATATAACCTACAGTATATTACCCCCACACTGTGCCCATATATACTGTATATACTGCAAAGACCAATATAACCTACAGTATATTACCGCCACACAATGCCCATGTATACTGTATATACTGCAAAGACCAATATAACCTACAGTATATTACCGCCATACTGTGCCCATGTATACTGTATATACTGTAAAGACCAATATAACCTACAGTATATTACCCCCACACCGTGACCACATGTACTGTATATACTGCAAAGACCAATATAACCTACATTATATTACCCCCACACCGTGACCACATGTACTGTATATACTGCAAAGACCAATATAACCTACAGTATATTACCGCCACACTGTGCCCATGTATACTGTATATACTGCAAAGACCAATATAACCTACAGTATATTACCCCCACACTGTGCCCATGTATACTGTATATACTGCAAAGACCAATATAGCCTACAGTATATTACCCCCACACTGTGCCCATGTATACTGTATATACTGCAAAGACCAATATAACCTACAGTATATTACCCCCACACTGTGCCCATATATACTGTATATACTGCAAAGACCAATATAACCTACAGTATATTACCCCCACACTGTGCCCATGTATACTGTATATACTGCAAAGACCAATATAACCTACAGTATATTACCCCCACACTGTGCCCATATATACTGTATATACTGCAAAGACCAATATAACCTACAGTATATTACCCCCACACTGTGCCCATGTATACTGTATATACTGCAAAGACCAATATAACCTACAGTATATTACCGCCACACTGTGCCCATGTATACTGTATATACTGCAAAGACCAATATAACCTACAGTATATTACCCTCACACTGTGCCCATGTATACTGTATATACTGCAAAGACCAATATAACCTACAGTATATTACCCCCACACTGTGCCCATGTATACTGTATATACTGCAAAGACCAATATAACCTACAGTATATTACCCCCACACTGTGCCCATGTATACTGTATATACTGCAAAGACCAATATAACCTACAGTATATTACCCCCACACTGTGCCCATGTATACTGTATATACTGCAAAGACCAATATAACCTACAGTATATTACCACCACACTGTGCCCATGTATACTGTATATACTGCAAAGACCAATATAACCTACAGTATATTACCGCCACACTGTGCCCATGTATACTGTATATACTGCAAAGACCAATGTAACCTACAGTATATTACCCCCACACTGTGCCCATGTATACTGTATATACTGCAAAGACCAATATAACCTACAGTATATTACCGCCACACTGTGCCCATGTATACTGTATATACTGCAAAGACCAATATAACCTACAGTATATTACCCCCACACTGTGCCCATGTATACTGTATATACTGCAAAGACCAATGTAACCTACAGTATATTACCCTCATACTGTGCCCAAGTATACTGTATATACTGCAAAGACCAATATAACCTACAGTATATTACCCCCACACTGTGCCCATGTATACTGTATATACTGCAAAGACCAATATAACCTACAGTATATTACCCCCACACTGTGCCCATGTATACTGTATATACTGCAAAGACCAATATAACCTACAGTATATTACCCCCACACTGTGCCCATGTATACTGTATATACTGCAAAGACCAATGTAACCTACAGTATATTACCGCCACACTGTGCCCATGTATACTGTATACACTGCAAAGACCAATGTAACCCATATATCATATACTAGTATTATATCTGAGCTCTGCTGCTGTATATAAGTGATTGCAGTTTCATCCAGTGACTACAGGGGGCGTCTTCTCGGGTCACAGTTGGTCACTTTCTCAATCTGAGGCGGCCATGATGACTTCTCCCAAATTTGACTCATCTATGCAGAGTATGGAGCCCCCAATGGGTGACCATATGGTTAATGTCCTCACTGAATGGCCCTAACTAAGCCCCCCCCTCAATAATGGCCCCGAGTGTGCCCCCTCACTAGTAAAGCACAAACTGTGCCCCTACTTACTAATAATGCCCCCTTTATCCCCGCTCACTAATAATGCCCCCCTTTATCCCCGCTCACTAATAATCCCCCCCTTTATCCCCGCTCACTAATAATGCCCCCTTTATCCCCGCTCACTAATAATGCCCCCCTTTATCCCCACTCACTAATAATGCCCCCTTTATCCCCGCTCACTAATAATCCCCCCCTTTATCCCCGCTCACTAATAATGCCCCCCTTTATCCCCACTCACTAATAATGCCCCCATTATCCCCACTCACTAATAATCCCCCCCTTTATCCCCGCTCACTAATAATCCCCCCCTTTATCCCCGCTCACTAATAATGCCCCCCTTTATCCCCGCTCACTAATAATGCCCCCCTTTATCCCCGCTCACTAATAATGCCCCCCTTTATCCCCACTCACTAATAATGCCCCCTTTATCCCCACTCACTAATAATGCCCCCATTATCCCCACTCACTAATAATCCCCCCCTTTATCCCCGCTCACTAATAATCCCCCCCTTTATCCCCACTCACTAATAATGTCCCCCTTTATCCCCGCTCACTAATAATGCCCCCCTTTATCCCCACTCACTAATAATGCCCCCTTTATCCCCGCTCACTAATAATCCCCCCCTTTATCCCCACTCACTAATAATGCCCCCTTTATCCCCGCTCACTAATAATGCCCCCCTTTATCCCCACTCACTAATAATGCCCCCTTTATCCCCGCTCACTAATAATCCCCCCCTTTATCCCCACTCACTAATAATGCCCCCTTTATCCCCGCTCACTAATAATGCCCCCCTTTATCCCCGCTCACTAATAATGCCCCCTTTATCCCCGCTCACTAATAATGCCCCCCTTTATCCCCGCTCACTAATAATCCCCCCCTTTATCCCCGCTCACTAATAATCCCCCCCTTTATCCCCGCTCACTAATAATGCCCCCCTTTATCCCCACTCACTAATAATGCCCCCCTTTATCCCCGCTCACTAATAATGCCCCCCTTTATCCCCACTCACTAATAATGCCCCCCTTTATCCCCGCTCACTAATAATGCCCCCCTTTATCCCCACTCACTAATAATGCCCCCATTATCCCCACTCACTAATAATGCCCCCTTTATCCCCACCTACTAATAATGCCCCCATTGTGCCCCCACTCACTAATAATGCCCCCATTATCCCCACTCACTAATAATGCCCCCATTTATCCCCGCTCACTAATAATGCCCCCTTTATCCCCGCTCACTAATAATGCCCCCTTTATCCCCGCTCACAAATAATGCCCCCATTTATCCCCACCTACTAATAATGCCCCCATTGTGCCCCCACTCACTAATAATGCCCCCATTATCCCCACTCACAAATAATGCCCCCATTTATCCCCACTCACTAATAATGCCCCCCTTTATCCCCGCTCACTTATCATTCACTAACTGTGCCCCAGATTGCTTATAATGCCTCTACTCCTCCCCCACTCACTAATAATGCCCCCACTGTGCCCCCACTCACTAATAATGCCCCCACTCACTAATAATGCCCCCATTTATCCCCACTCACTAATAATGCCCCCCTTTATCCCCACTCACTTATCATTCACTAACTGTGCCCCAGATTGCTTATAATGCCTCTACTCCTCCCCCACTCACTAATAATGCCCCCACTGTGCCCCCACTCACTAATAATGCCCCCACTGTGCCCCCACTCACTAATAATGCCCCCACTGTGCCCCCACTCACTAATAATACCAAACTGTTCCTCCACTTACTAATAATCTGGGTCGCCCCAATTTTGTCCTCTCCTGACCTGGACCCAGATTTCCCCTAACGACAGTGGACAGCAGATTGCAGAGAAGTGAGACACCTAGTGGCCAAAACTCTTCAGCATTTTCCTGGGATTAAGCAGGACGCTCCCCGTGTACAGGGACCATAAATGTGACTACACAGGGGTTGTTTGTAGTCTGTAACCATGGAGACACAGGAGCTTTAGACACAGACGTCTATTAACCCCTAAACTTCCCCTCACATTTTACCCTTGAAGTGACTTTTCTGTCACTTTCCGGAATCTTCTGGGAGGGGACGGGCAGCGGAGGGATCATTAAGCTTTCTAACAGAATCCAACATTCAGAATATTTTAAAGTAAAATGCGGAATCTCTGAAATCTCTGGGAGACTGAAATGTTTGGGACGATTTCGGGAGGAGACGATAATAAGATAAATAACTAAAAGCCACATAGACAGGTCGGTGAATGTTCTAGAACATCTGATAGACCCGAATATTTACTGTATCACTGCAGCTAGTCTGGCCCGTATACATAAACTATATATTAACCCTATGCTGTCTGTGTGGAGTCTCCACCGATCCCTAATACAGACTCCGAGTGCTGCCATAGAAAGTATTCATACTGTACTGTGTTCTGGGGTCTTCACCCATAGGGCAGTGTTTCCCAACCAGGGTGCCTCCAGCTGTTGCAAAACTACAACTCGCAGCATGCTCAGACAGCCAAAGGCTGGAGGCACCCTGGTTGGAAAACACTGTGTGCACACTGCAATATAGCAGCCCCCCATTGTCTTCACCGTGTACACTGCAATATAGCAGCCCCCCATTGTCTTCACCGTGTACACTGCAGTATAGCAGCCCCCCATTGTCATCACTGTGCACACTGCAGTATAGCAGCCCCCCATTGTCATCACTGTGCACACTGCAGTATAGCAGCCCCCCATTGTCATCACCGTGTACACTGCAGTATAGCAGCCCCCCATTGTCATCACTGTGCACACTGCAGTATAGCAGCCCCCCATTGTCATCACTGTGCACACTGCAGTATAGCAGCCCCCCATTGTCATCACTGTGCACACTGCAGTAGAGCAGCCCCCCATTGTCTTCACCGTGTACACTGCAGTATAGCAGCCCCCCATTGTCATCACTGTGCACACTGCAGTATAGCAGCCCCCCATTGTCTTCACCGTGTACACTGCAGTATAGCAGCCCCCCATTGTCTTCACCATGTACACTGCAGTATAGCAGCCCCCCATTGTCATCACTGTGCACACTGCAGTATAGCAGCCCCCCATTGTCATCACTGTGCACACTGCAGTATAGCAGCCCCCCATTGTCTTCACCGTGTACACTGCTGTATAGCAGCCCCCCATTGTCTTCACCGTGTACACTGCTGTATAGCAGCCCCCCATTGTCATCACTGTGCACACTGCAGTATAGCAGCCCCCCATTGTCATCACTGTGCACACTGCAGTATAGCAGCCCCCCATTGTCATCACCGTGTACACTGCAGTATAGCAGCCCCCCATTGTCATCACTGTGCACACTGCAGTATAGCAGCCCCCCATTGTCATCACTGTGCACACTGAAGTATAGCAGCCCCCCATTGTCATCACTGTGCACACTGCAGTATAGCAGCCCCCCATTGTCATCACTGTGCACACTGCAGTAGAGCAGCCCCCCATTGTCTTCACCGTGTACACTGCAGTATAGCAGCCCCCCATTGTCATCACTGTGCACACTGCAGTATAGCAGCCCCCCATTGTCTTCACCGTGTACACTGCAGTATAGCAGCCCCCCATTGTCTTCACCATGTACACTGCAGTATAGCAGCCCCCCATTGTCATCACTGTGCACACTGCAGTATAGCAGCCCCCCATTGTCATCACTGTGCACACTGCAGTATAGCAGCCCCCCATTGTCTTCACCGTGTACACTGCTGTATAGCAGCCCCCCATTGTCTTCACCGTGTACACTGCTGTATAGCAGCCCCCCATTGTCATCACTGTGCACACTGCAGTATAGCAGCCCCCCATTGTCATCACTGTGCACACTGCAGTATAGCAGCCCCCCATTGTCATCACTGTGCACACTGCAGTATAGCAGCCCCCCATTGTCTTCACTGTGCACACTACAGTATAGCAGCCCCCCATTGTCTTCATCATGTACACTGCAGTATAGCAGCCCCCCATTGTCTTCATCATGTACACTGCAGGATAGCAGCCCCCCATTGTCTTCATCATGTACACTGCAGTATAGCAGCCCCCCATTGTCATCACTGTGCACACTGCAGTATAGCAGCCCCCAATTGTCTTCACCGTGTACACTGCAGTATAGCAGCCCCCCATTGTCATCACTGTGCACACTGCAGTATAGCAGCCCCCCATTGTCATCACTGTGCACACTGCAGTATAGCAGCCCCCCATTGTCATCACTGTGCACACTGCAGTATAGCAGCCCCCCATTGTCTTCACCGTGTACACTGCAGTATAGCAGCCCCCCATTGTCATCACTGTGCACACTGCAGTATAGCAGCCCCCCATTGTCATCACTGTGCACACTGCAGTATAGCAGCCCCCCATTGTCTTCACCGTGTACACTGCAGTATAGCAGCCCCCCATTGTCATCACTGTGCACACTGCAGTATAGCAGCCCCCCATTGTCATCACTGTGCACACTGCAGTATAGCAGCCCCCCATTGTCATCACTGTGCACACTGCAGTATAGCAGCCCCCCATTGTCTTCACTGTGCACACTACAGTATAGCAGCCCCCCATTGTCTTCATCATGTACACTGCAGTATAGCAGCCCCCCATTGTCTTCATCATGTACACTGCAGGATAGCAGCCCCCCATTGTCTTCATCATGTACACTGCAGTATAGCAGCCCCCCATTGTCATCACTGTGCACACTGCAGTATAGCAGCCCCCCATTGTCTTCACCGTGTACACTGCAGTATAGCAGCCCCCCATTGTCATCACTGTGCACACTGCAGTATAGCAGCCCCCCATTGTCATCACTGTGCACACTGCAGTATAGCAGCCCCCCATTGTCATCACTGTGCACACTGCAGTATAGCAGCCCCCCATTGTCTTCACCGTGTACACTGCAGTATAGCAGCCCCCCATTGTCATCACTGTGCACACTGCAGTATAGCAGCCCCCCATTGTCATCACTGTGCACACTGCAGTATAGCAGCCCCCCATTGTCTTCACTGTGCACACTGCAGTATAGCAGCCCCCCATTGTCATCACTGTGCACACTGCAGTATAGCAGCCCCCCATTGTCTTCACCGTGTACACTGCAGTATAGCAGCCCCCCATTGTCATCACTGTGCACACTGCAGTATAGCAGCCCCCCATTGTCTTCACTGTGCACACTACAGTATAGCAGCCCCCCATTGGCATCACTGTGCACACTGCAGTATAGCAGCCCCCCATTGTCTTCACCGTGCACACTACAGTATAGCAGCTCCCCATTGTCATTGTGCACACTGCAGTATAGCAGCCCCCCATTGTCATCACTGTGCACACTGCAGTATAGCAGCCCCCCATTGTCATCACTGTGCACACTGCAGTATAGCAGCCCCCCATTGTCTTCACCGTGTACACTACAGTATAGCAGCCCCCCATTGTCATTGTGCACACTGCAGTATAGCAGCCCCCCATTGTCTTCACCATGCACACTACAGTATAGCAGCCCCCCATTGTCATCACTGTGCACACTGCAGTATAGCAGCCCCCCATTGTCTTCACCGTGTACACTACAGTAGAGCAGCCCCCCATTGTCATTGTGCACACTACAGTATAGCAGCCCCTCATTGTCTTCACTATGCACACTACAGTATAGCAGCCCCCCATTGTCACTGTGCACACTGCAGTATAGCAGCCCCCCATTGTCATCACTGTGCACACTGCAGTATAGCAGCCCCCATTGTCATCACTGTGCACACTGCAGTATAGCAGCCCCCCATTGTCATCACTGTGCACACTGCAGTATAGCAGCCCCCCATTGTCATCACTGTGCACACTGCAGTATAGCAGCCCCCCATTGTCATCACTGTGCACACTGCAGTATAGCAGCCCCCCATTGTCATCACTGTGCACACTGCAGTATAGCAGCCCCCCAGTGTCATCACTGTGCACACTGCAGTATAGCAGCCCCCCATTGTCATCACTGTGCACACTGCAGTATAGCAGCCCCCCATTGTCATCACTGTGCACACTGCAGTATAGCAGCCCCCCATTGTCATCACTGTGCACACTGCAGTATAGCAGCCCCCCATTGTCATCACTGTGCACACTGCAGTATAGCAGCCCCCCATTGTCATCACTGTGCACACTGCAGTATAGCAGCCCCCCATTGTCTTCACCATGCACACTGAAGTACGGCAGCCCCCCATTGTCATCACCATGCACACTACAGTATAGCAGCCCCCCATTGTCATCACTGTGCACACTGCAGTATAGCAGCCCCCCATTGTCGTTGTGCAGAATTTCCGGGCAGGTCCGCGCAGTTGTGGTGGCCCAGTACAGAAGTGTCCCTTCGGTACAATCTATGGTCCTTTTCAAGTTGACTCAGTCCTAGTCCCCTGGCCCCACACTCCTCAGGACTCTAGTTATCTTATTGTACATACAAATGGTTAATGTATTTGCTTTAGATGTATATGCCTTTAAGTCCTGTTGTTCAGACATCTAAGCAGGGAAGGTGTCAGTGACCAGGTGACCTCTAGGACCCCTCCTAGACAGCTTAGTGAGTTCTGGTCTAGAGTTTGCTGAGTGCAGTCAAGGCCTGAGAGTGTCCGGTGTCCTGAAGGCCGACCCCACAGGGGAACCTCAAAGCCTGGTAAGCAGTCACAGGGCTGAAGCCTAGTCAGTCATAGTCAAGTCAGTCAAATCTGACTCAGTAAAGTCAGTGTGTGTCTGCATAATTCAGTCAAGTCCACTACAAGTCCCAGCAAGCCCGCAAGTCTCCTAAGTCTCTGGTCATCTCCTTGATGACTATTCCATCTGTCTGCCTTAGTAAAGCGGCCATTGTTCTGTAACTTGGCATCGGAGTCATTATTTGCCCCGTGCCTAGCCCAGGAACCAGTGGCCATACCTTCGGGTTGTGTAGAGGTTAACCACGCCCTGGCGTCACGAATACAAGGGGTTAATGCCATGTGCCCTTCCTCACACCCTCCCCACACAGTCCAGATGTTCCGTCGTGTGACCCTAAAGTGTGTGTCTATACGGGGTCATATTCTTTCTTTTGCTTTCTTCAGTGATGTCATCCTGCCTATCTAGGCTCCAGCAGGACAATATACAGTTCAGTCTTTCTAACTCTTCTATCAGTACGAGGACATGTTCTGGGACCAGCAGCAGCTCATACATTCATCTTTATGGCCCCATAATACAGAGGTTGCTTGTATATTACATTTGTCCTTGCCCCCCCCTCTGGCGTACAATACTTACCGCCAGCAAACAATAAATGGTTCCAGCGTGTCGAGTACTGAGCATGTTACCGCGCCATTGTAGAGAGCACTTATACAAGTATTCCGACTAATGGAGTCTGGTTCCCAGAGATAAATTACATCTTATTACCAATAGTCAGGAGCCGCTCAGCGCCGACACATTTACAATGTAAACCCGTCATCCGGATTTTACTCCGATCTATTATCCTGGCGCCGTAATGAATCCACTTGTTACATACGGCGGAAGGTTCTATCTCATATTCTGCAGATATAAAACATTATTGGTTATTTTACAAAGTGCAGAATCCGTCCGGCCCGGGCGTCTCTATGATGAATCTGTTCACTGCCCGGAATGTTTACCTATGGAACGTTTCCCTGATTGTGACAGGAGGAATTCACTTAGTTTTAGATTTCTCTTTTCCGTAATAATGAACCTAGATAGAACGGGGTCCTGGGGGTAGATTGTTCATCAGGTGGAAATAGTTGATGCCTTCCTTAAAGGGGTACTCCGCTCCTAGGCATTTTATCCCCTATTCAAAGGATAGGATGTGATAGCCTGGGGGAGTAGGGTATATGGGGCATAGCTGTGCGGTGACTAAAGGGTGTCTGATTAACCCTTGCTATTCGTGATGCCAGGGTGAGGGCTCCTCTGTCAAGCTTGTCCTACCGCCACCCTTCCCAAGAGCGATAGGGAGGTATAGAATAATGGAATGTCCACAACCGGAGAGTTTGCTGAAAACCGTTGGAACTTTTACTGAGGCTTTAATGCAACTTCACAACAGGAACAGTCTCTACAAATGCAAATTCTCTTGGAGAATGACAGTGGTTGGGACCTTAAGCAATTTAGAGTCTTTAGACTGATATGCGCTGTTCCACTGGATTTAGGGGTCTTAGTTGCGGTCCAGTAGTCACGCTAGCTTTAGCGGGGATTAGGTTAGAACTCATGGTTTAGTTTTGTGCTGAGGCCAGGAGGCTTCTGGCCTAGCTTGTCTTTAAAAGTTGCGCAGATCCGTCCTGCTAGTCCGGGATCCACGAGACCAGCAACCCAAGAGAGCGATAATTGGCTACAGCTCCCTTATATGGGCAGGGGCTGGACTATAGCTGATTGGTCTATACAGATGTCAATCACCTTCACACAGGATTATGGGTAACATGTGACCCAAGGACCTCCAAAGGTCCTCTAACATACCATAGAGGATTTAACATGGTCACATGCCTGAAGGTCCTGCGACGCTAGACAAGGTAAGTACTATGCATTATATTAAATATACACATATATAAACACCACAGAATTAGAGTAGAGAAGAGGCGACTTGGGGCCGTCCCACCTGGGGGACCCTACCTGTCACTCTGACTTTGGGGACCACCATACAAGGTACGGTATGCAATACGGTACCGGGACACCACAAGGGCATAAGATGTATGATCGTGGGGTTCCGCAGCTGGGGACCCCCACAATCTCCCTGCCGCACACGGCGTTCGTTTAGAGCATCGGGTGCAGCGCCAGAGGCTCGTGAAGTCACAGCCAAGCCTCGCTCGAGATGTCATGGCCACGCCCCCTCAATGCAAGTCTATGGGAGGGGGCGTGACGGCCGCCACACCCCCTTTCATAGACTTGCATTGAGGGGGCATGACCGTGACGTCACGAGCCTCTGCCCCACATCGCCAGTCATCCGGCATGGAGCGAAGTTCACTCTGTGCACCGGATGTCTGGGGTGCCGCAGCCGAGACATGGAGACCCCCACGATCAGACATCTTATCCCCTATTCTTTGGATAGGGATAAGATGTCTGGGGGCAGAGTACCCCTTTAAAGGGGTATTCCAGGTTTTTGTAACTTCTAAGTGTTCTTCCTCTGAGGTTTGTGGTTATTACATTTACTTGTTTTACCTCTCAGGGTTGGGTCGTCCACTCCCTGGTTCAGCCTTCCTCTGCAGTATGGATTTCTGCAGTCTCCAGCCTTTCCCAGGATCCTGTTCGGCTCGAGACACATGACAGGGGGCTTGGAATCCTCTTGTCTTTCCTGATAAGCCAGCCCCCCGATGATGTGTGGTCCAGCTGGTCGCCCTGCTGTCCGAACGAATCATAAAGTGATGGCATCTCCTAGAGAAGTGTTTCCGAACCTCTTTTAGCTTTAACGCGAGGCACAATGACCAAAGCAATGTTTGCATGGTACCCCTGTAGATAGTTTTCCACCGGATGTAGGAGCCACCATGGATAGTTTGACGCTTATGTGTATGATCCCTTGTGGATACTTGTATATACGACCTGTATATACGACCCCAAGAGCCGGTAGCCGCCTAGAAAGCCATCTTGATGGTGGTGGTGGTGGCCGCTCTGCCTGCTGCAAGAAAGTAAGACAACCAGCATCCGAACCATTGGCTCAGCCAGCAGCATGAGGAGGAGGTTTGTTACAGTGTGTCTCCCCAGTGGTAAGGTTGGGTGTGTCAATGGGTGGGCCATTGGGAAGAATCAAGGGGGCGGCAAAATTAGCATTTGCCTAGGGTGGCAAAATACCTTGCAGGGCAGTTTGTCCCCATATGGAGGACCCCCTGTAGTTAGCTTTCCCCTTGTGTGTAGGGCGCCCTGTAGGTAGTTTTTTTTGGGCATATAGGGCCCCTTGTAGGTAACTTGCTTCCTTTAGCTTTCCCCTTGTATATAGGGTGCCCTGTAGGTAGAGTGCCCCCTGTAGTTAACTATTCCTCTGTATATTGGGCCCCCTGTAGGAAACTTCCCCCTTGTATATAGAGCCCTTCTAGGTTACATGCCTTCTGTAGGTAGCTCTTCTGTATATAGGGCCCCCTGCAGTTAGAAAAATAAAAAAACGTTTGTACTTTCAGCTCACCATTTGCCAGAATATAAAGGGAGAAGAGCCAAGCCATATCCTTGCTTGATACAATCCAATACGAAAAGACAGGGGTTCCAGTTCCACCAAAAAATAGTTAAAAATACGTAACTTTAATTCATGTCATACTAAAAAAAATGATAAAAGGATAACACACCTAACAAAAAAATGCTCTAATGAGTTAAAAACCCACGTCCACCGACGCATTTCGAACAAATATGTTCTCAACCCCTTAAGGACCAGGCCCCTTTTATTTTGCATTTTCGTTTTTTCCTCCTCGCCTTCTAAAAATCATAACTCTCTTATATTTTCATCCACAGACTCATATGAGGACTTGCTTTTTGCGTCACCAATTGTACTTTGTAATAACATCACTTATTTTACCATAAAATGTACGGCACAACAAAAAAATATTATTTATGTGGGAAAATTGAAAAGAAAACCGCAATTTAGCAAATTTTGGAAGGTTTTGTTTTCACGCTGTACACTTTACGGTACAAATGATGTTTTTTCTTTATTCTGTGGTTCAATACGATTAAAATGATCCCCAGGTTATATGCGTTTTATATAATTGTACCGCTTAAAAAAAATCTCAAACCATTTTAACAAAATTAGTATGTTTGAAATTGCCCTATTTTGACCACCTATAACTTTCTCATTTTTCCGTATATGGGGCGATATGAGGGCTCATTTTTTGCGCCCTGATCTTTAGTTTTTATCAGTACCACTTTTGCTTAAGTTTTACTTTTTATAAATTTTTTATACATTTTTTTTGAATAAAAGCAGCAATTTTGGCCTTTTAAAAAAAAAAAATTTACGTTTACGCCGTTCACCATACGGGATAATTAATAATATATTTTAATAGTTCAGACTTTTATGCACACGGCGATACCAAATATGTGTAATAATTTTTTTTTACGCTTTTTGGGGGGTAAAATGGGAAAAACGGACGTTTTACTTTTTTATTTGGGGAGGGGATTTTTCACATTTTTTTTCCTTTTTTATTTTACATTTTTTTCCTTTTTTTTTAATACACTTTTTATGTCCCCATAGGGGACTATTCATATCAATCAGTTGATTGCTAATACTGTGCAGTGCTATGCATAGGACACAGCACTGATCAGTATTATCGGTCATCTTCTTGTATTGTCTGCTCGATCTCAGACCAGAGCAGAAGACCCCTGGAGACGGCCGGAGCCAGGTGAGGGGACCTCCGGCCGCCATGCTGGATGATCGGATCCCCGCGGCAGCGCTGCGGGCGATCCGATCATCCATTCAAAGTACCGCACTGCCGCAGATGCCATGATCTCTATTCATCACGCCATCTGAGGGGTTAATGGCGGACATCCACGCGATCGCAGATGTCCGCCATTACCGGTGGGTCCCTGGCTGCTGATAGCATGGCGGCGCATAAATGTACGTCATGGTGCGTTAAGTACCACGTCACCATGACGTACATTTACATCCATTGTCGTTAAGGGGTTAATAATTCCATGATTAAGAACATATTTTTTCGAAACGCGTCGGTGGACATGGGTTTTTAACTCACTAGAGCACTTTTTTGTTATGTGTGTTTTCCTGTTATTATTTTTTTAATATGACATGAATTAAAGTTACCTATTTTTAACTATTTTTTGGTGGAACTGGAACCCAGTTAGCTTTCCCCCTTGTATACAGAGCCCCCATAAGATAGCTTCCCCCTTTATATATAGTCTTATATAGGTAGCTTGAGCTCTGTATATAGGATGCCCTTGTGGGTAGTTTGCCCTTGTCTCCTTGTATATAGGGTAGTTTGTCTCCTTGTATATAGGGCCCCTTGTAGGCAACTTCCCCCCTGTATATAGGGCTCTGTGTAAGTAGCTTTCCCCTGTATATAGGGCCCTGTGTAAGTAGCTTTCCCCTGTATATAGGGCTCTGTGTAAGTAGCTTCCCCCTGTATATATGGCCCTGTGTAGGTAGCTTTTCCCCTGTATATAGGGCCCTGTGTAAGTAGCTTTTCCCCTGTATATTGGGCCCTGTGTAGGTAGCTTCCCCCTGTATATAGGGCCCTGTGTAAGTAGCTTTCCCCTGTATATAGGGCCCTGTGTAGGTAGCTTCCCCCTGTATATAGGGCCCTGTGTAAGTAGCTTTCCCCTGTATATAGGGCCCTGTGTAAGTAGCTTTCCCCTGTATATAGGGCCCTGTGTAGGTAGCTTTTCCCCTGTATATAGGGCCCTGTGTAAGTAGCTTTTCCCCTGTATATAGGGCCCTGTGTAGGTAGCTTCCCCCTGTATATAGGGCCCTGTGTAAGTAGCTTTCCCCTGTATATAGGGCCCTGTGTAGGTAGCTTCCCCCTGTATATAGGGCCCTGTGTAAGTAGCTTTCCCCTGTATATAGGGCCCTGTGTAAGTAGCTTTCCCCTGTATATAGGGCCCTGTGTAAGTAGCTTTCCCCTGTATATAGGGCCGTGTAGGTAGCTTTCCCCCTGTATATAGGGCCCTGTGTAAGTAGCTTCCCCCTGTATATAGGGCCCTGTGTAGGTAGCTTCCCCCTGTATATAGGGCTCCGTGTAAGTAGCTTTCCCCTGTATATAGGGCCCTGTGTAAGTAGCTTTCCCCTGTATATAGGGCCCTGTGTAGGTAGCTTCCCCCTGTATATAGGGCTCTGTGTAAGTAGCTTTCCCCTGTATATAGGGCCCTGTGTAGGTAGCTTCCCCCTGTATATAGGGCCCTGTGTAGGTAGCTTCCCCCTGTATATAGGGCTCTGTGTAAGTAGCTTTCCCCTGTATATAGGGCCCTGTGTAAGTAGCTTTCCCCCTGTATATAGGGCTCTGTGTAAGTAGCTTTCCCCTGTATATAGGGCCCTGTGTACGTAGCTTTCCCCCTGTATATAGGGCTCTGTGTAGGTAGCTTCCCCCCTGTATATAGGGCCCTGTGTAAGTAGCTTTCCCCCTGTATATAGGGCCCTGTGTAAGTAGCTTTCCCCTTGTATATAGGGCCCTGTGTAAGTAGCTTTCCCCTGTATATAGGGCTCTGTGTAAGTAGCTTTCCCCTGTATATAGGGCCCTGTGTAGGTAGCTTCCCCCTGTATATAGGGCCCTGTGTAGGTAGCTTCCCCCCTGTATATAGGGCTCTGTGTAAGTAGCTTTCCCCTGTATATAGGGCCCTGTGTAAGTAGCTTTCCCCCTGTATATAGGGCCCTGTGTAAGTAGCTTTCCCCCTGTATATAGGGCCCTGTGTAAGTAGCTTCCCCCTGTATATAGGGCCCTGTGTAAGTAGCTTTCCCCCTGTATATAGGGCTCTGTGTAGGTAGCTTTCCCCCTGTATATAGGGCCCTGTGTAAGTAGCTTCCCCCTGTATATAGGGCCCTGTGTAAGTAGCTTTCCCCTGTATATAGGGCCCTGTGTAAGTAGCTTTCCCCTGTATATAGGGCTCTGTGTAAGTAGCTTCCCCCTGTATATATGGCCCTGTGTAGGTAGCTTTTCCCCTGTATATAGGGCCCTGTGTAAGTAGCTTTTCCCCTGTATATAGGGCCCTGTGTAGGTAGCTTCCCCCTGTATATAGGGCCCTGTGTAAGTAGCTTTCCCCTGTATATAGGGCCCTGTGTAGGTAGCTTCCCCCTGTATATAGGGCCCTGTGTAAGTAGCTTTCCCCTGTATATAGGGCCCTGTGTAAGTAGCTTTCCCCCTGTATATAGGGCCCTGTGTAAGTAGCTTCCCCCTGTATATAGGGCCCTGTGTAGGTAGCTTCCCCCTGTATATAGGGCTCCGTGTAAGTAGCTTTCCCCTGTATATAGGGCCCTGTGTAAGTAGCTTTCCCCTGTATATAGGGCCCTGTGTAGGTAGCTTCCCCCTGTATATAGGGCTCTGTGTAAGTAGCTTTCCCCTGTATATAGGGCCCTGTGTAGGTAGCTTCCCCCTGTATATAGGGCCCTGTGTAGGTAGCTTCCCCCCTGTATATAGGGCTCTGTGTAAGTAGCTTTCCCCCTGTATATAGGGCCCTGTGTAAGTAGCTTTCCCCTGTATATAGGGCCCTGTGTAAGTAGCTTTCCCCCTGTATATAGTGCTCTGTGTAAGTAGCTTTCCCCTGTATATAGGGCCCTGTGTACGTAGCTTTCCCCCTGTATATAGGGCTCTGTGTAGGTAGCTTCCCCCCTGTATATAGGGCCCTGTGTAAGTAGCTTTCCCCCTGTATATAGGGCCCTGTGTAAGTAGCTTTCCCCTTGTATATAGGGCCCTGTGTAAGTAGCTTTCCCCTGTATATAGGGCTCTGTGTAAGTAGCTTTCCCCTGTATATAGGGCCCTGTGTAGGTAGCTTCCCCCTGTATATAGGGCCCTGTGTAGGTAGCTTCCCCCCTGTATATAGGGCTCTGTGTAAGTAGCTTTCCCCTGTATATAGGGCCCTGTGTAAGTAGCTTTCCCCCTGTATATAGGGCTCTGTGTAAGTAGCTTCCCCCTGTATATAGGGCCCTGTGTAAGTAGCTTTCCCCTGTATATAGGGCCCTGTGTAAGTAGCTTTCCCCCTGTATATAGGGCTCTGTGTAAGTAGCTTTCCCCTGTATATAGGGCCCTGTGTAAGTAGCTTTCCCCTGTATATAGGGCCCTGTGTAAGTAGCTTTCCCCTGTATATAGGGCCCTGTGTAAGTAGCTTCCCCCTGTATATAGGGCCCTGTGTAAGTAGCTTTCCCCTGTATATAGGGCCCTGTGTAAGTAGCTTCCCCCTGTATATAGGGCCCTGTGTAAGTAGCTTTCCCCTGTATATAGGGCCCTGTGTAGGTAGCTTTCCCCCTGTATATAGGGCCCTGTGTAAGTAGCTTTCCCCTGTATATAGGGCCCTGTGTAGGTAGCTTTCCCCCTGTATATAGGGCCCTGTGTAAGTAGCTTTCCCCCTGTATATAGGGCCCTGTGTAAGTAGCTTTCCCCTGTATATAGGGCCCTGTGTAAGTAGCTTTCCCTGTATATAGGGCCCTGTGTAAGTAGCTTTCCCCTGTATATAGGGCCCTGTGTAAGTAGCTTCCCCCTGTATATAGGGCCCTGTGTAGGTAGCTTTCCCCCTGTATATAGGGCCCTGTGTAGGTAGCTTTCCCCCTGTATATAGGGCTCTGTGTAGGTAGCTTTCCCCCTGTATATAGGGCTCTGTGTAAGTAGCTTTCCCCCTGTATATAGGGCCCTGTGTAAGTAGCTTTCCCCAGTATATAGGGCCCTGTGTAAGTAGCTTTCCCCTGTATATAGGGCCCTGTGTAGGTAGCTTTCCCCCTGTATATAGGGCCCTGTGTAAGTAGCTTTCCCCCTGTATATAGGGCCCTGTGTAGGTAGCTTTCCCCCTGTATATAGGGCTCTGTGTAGGTAGCTTTCCCCCTGTATATAGGGCCCTGTGTAGGTAGCTTTCCCCCTGTATATAGGGCCCTGTGTAGGTAGCTTTCCCCTGTATATAGGGCCCTGTGTAGGTAGCTTTCCCCCTGTATATAGGGCCCTGTGTAGGTAGCTTTCCCCCTGTATATAGGGCCCTGTTAGGGTTGCCACCTTTCCCTCAGAAAAATACCGGTCATGGGTGTGGCTATGTGGGGGTGGAGCTACAAAAGGGGAGGGGCCAGATTGCACAGGGGCTGAGGGATCAGGGGTTTAAGAAATGGCATGGGGGATGGGAGGGGTGTTTAAGAAATGGCATGGGGGATGGGATGGATACAATATATATGCGGGGGGAGTTTTCCTATATCGCACAAAAAAATTTACATTTAGAGAATACCTACCAAAACCCTATTTATACCAGCAGCGGCGGTAGTGGTGGTGCGCGACAGCAACGCTGGCTCTCTCTGATGACGAGTGACGTCCCCCTGCGCAACGTCAGATAAACAGGCTAATCAGACAGTATCACACATGACATATTTAGATGCACAGGCTCAGCAGACAGTATCACACATAACAGGATTAGATACACAGGCTCAGCAGACAGTATCACACATGACAGATTTAGATGCACAGGCTCAGCAGACAGTATCGCACATGACAGATATAGATACACAGGCTCAGCAGACAGTATCACACATGACAGATTTGGATATACAGGCTCAGCTCACAGTATCACACATGACAGGATTAGATACAGAGCGCAGCAGACAGTATCGCACATGACAGGATTAGATACAGAGCGCAGCAGATAGTTTCACACATTAAATCAGTGTTTCCCAACCAGGGTGCCTCCAGCTATTGCAAAACTACAACTCCCAGCATGCCCGGACAGCCAAAGGCTGTCTGGGCATGCTGGGAGTAATAGTTTTGCAACAGCTGGAGGCACCCTGGTTGGGAAACACTGCATTAAATACACAATTTTGCAGAGAGGTCTCACCAGTCTCTTGTCTTCACTTTCTCCTTTCCCCGGGCGGCTCCAGGTTAAGGAATGTCCGGGGTTGAGGAGGAATGGGGTGGGCAATTATTTATCCCATGGGGCCACATGAGAAACTAAAAATATTGTGGAGGGCCGGGTAGTTTTTCCCCAGATCAGGCAGCATAGTTGTCCCCCAGATTAGGAGCATAGTTGTCCCCCAGATCAGGCAGCATAGTTGTCCCCCAGATTAGGAGCATAGTTGTCCCCCAGATCAGGCAGCATAGTTGTCCCCCAGATTAGGCAGCATAGTTGTCCCCCAGATTAGGAGCATAGTTGTCCCCCAGATTAGGAGCATAGTTGTACCCCAGTTGTCCCCCAGATTAGGAGCATAGTTGTACCCCAGTTGTCCCCCAGATTAGGAGCATAGTTGTACCCCAGTTGTCCCCCAGATTAGGAGCATAGTTGTACCCCAGTTGTCCCCCAGATTAGGAGCATAGTTGTACCCCAGTTGTACCCCAGATTAGGAGCATAGTTGTACCCCAGTTGTCCCCCAGATTAGGAGCATAGTTGTACCCCAGTTGTCCCCCAGATTAGGAGCATAGTTGTACCCCAGTTGTCCCCCAGATTAGGATCATAGTTGTACCCCAGTTGTCCCCCAGATTAGGAGCATAGTTGTACCCCAGTTGTCCCCCAGATTAGGAGCATAGTTGTACCCCAGTTGTCCCCCAGATTAGGAGCATAGTTGTACCCCAGTTGTCCCCCAGATTAGGAGCATAGTTGTACCCCAGATTAGGCAGCATAGTTGTCCCCCAGATTAGGCAGCATAGTTGTCCCCCAGATTAGGCAGCATAGTTGTCCCCCAGATTAGGCAGCATAGTTGTCCCCCAGATTAGGAGCATAGTTGTCCCCCAGATTAGGAGCATAGTTGTCCCCCAGATTAGGAGCATAGTTGTTCCCCAGATTAGGAGCATAGTTGTCCCCCAGATTAGGCAGCATAGTTGTCCCCCAGATTAGGCAGCATAGTTGTCCCCCAGATTAGGCAGCATAGTTGTCCCCCAGATTAGGCAGCATAGTTGTCCCCCAGATCAGGCAGCATAGTTGTCCCCCAGATTAGGCAGCATAGTTGTCCCCCAGATTAGGCAGCATAGTTGTCCCCCAGATTAGGCAGCATAGTTGTCCCCCAGATTAGGCAGCATAGTTGTCCCCCAGATTAGGCAGCATAGTTGTCCCCCAGATTAGGAGCATAGTTGTCCCCCAGATTAGGAGCATAGTTGTACCCCAGTTGTCCCCCAGATTAGGAGCATAGTTGTACCCCAGTTGTCCCCCAGATTAGGAGCATAGTTGTACCCCAGTTGTCCCCCAGATTAGGAGCATAGTTGTACCCCAGTTGTCCCCCAGATTAGGAGCATAGTTGTACCCCAGTTGTACCCCAGATTAGGAGCATAGTTGTACCCCAGTTGTCCCCCAGATTAGGAGCATAGTTGTACCCCAGTTGTCCCCCAGATTAGGAGCATAGTTGTACCCCAGTTGTCCCCCAGATTAGGATCATAGTTGTACCCCAGTTGTCCCCCAGATTAGGAGCATAGTTGTACCCCAGTTGTCCCCCAGATTAGGAGCATAGTTGTACCCCAGTTGTCCCCCAGATTAGGAGCATAGTTGTACCCCAGTTGTCCCCCAGATTAGGAGCATAGTTGTACCCCAGATTAGGCAGCATAGTTGTCCCCCAGATTAGGCAGCATAGTTGTCCCCCAGATTAGGCAGCATAGTTGTCCCCCAGATTAGGCAGCATAGTTGTCCCCCAGATTAGGAGCATAGTTGTCCCCCAGATTAGGAGCATAGTTGTCCCCCAGATTAGGAGCATAGTTGTTCCCCAGATTAGGAGCATAGTTGTCCCCCAGATTAGGCAGCATAGTTGTCCCCCAGATTAGGCAGCATAGTTGTCCCCCAGATTAGGCAGCATAGTTGTCCCCCAGATTAGGCAGCATAGTTGTCCCCCAGATCAGGCAGCATAGTTGTCCCCCAGATTAGGCAGCATAGTTGTCCCCCAGATTAGGCAGCATAGTTGTCCCCCAGATTAGGCAGCATAGTTGTCCCCCAGATTAGGCAGCATAGTTGTCCCCCAGATCAGGCAGCATAGTTGTCCCCCAGATCAGGCAGCATAGTTGTCCCCCAGATTAGGCAGCATAGTTGTCCCCCAGATTAGGCAGCATAGTTGTCCCCCAGATCAGGCAGTTTACCCCCCCCCCCTACACACACACACACACATATACACAGACACACATATACACAGAGACACAGACACATATACACACACACACATATATACAGACAGACACATATATACACAGACACATATACACACACACATATACACAGCCAGACACATATATACACAGACACATATACACACACACATATATACACAGACACATAGAGACACAGACACATATATACAGACACATATATACACACAGACACATATATACACACAGACACACACACAGACACATATATACACACAGACACATATATACACACAGACACACACACAGACACATATATACACACAGACACACACACAGACACATATATACACACAGACACATATATACACACAGACACATATATACACACAGACACATATATACACACAGACACATATATACACAGACACATATACACACACAGACACATATATACACACAGACACATATATACAGACACATATATACACACAGACACATACACAGACACATGTATACACAGACACATATACACATACACATATATACAGACACATATATACACAGACACATATATACACAGACACATATATACACAGACACTCACCCGCCCTGCGCAGCAGATGGAGACAGAATACACGGCCTCTCCCCTCCCTGCTCTGCCTATGGAGGGTTGTAAGACTGCACGGGGCAGAGAGAAGGAGGGGGAGGGGGAGAGAGAGGAGACAGGAGGTCACGCCCCCTCCTCAGCACTGTACAGTCTCTTCCTGTCATCGCACGGAGCTCTCCCTGTCACAGGCTGCTGGTGTCAGACCTGGGCATTGTACGGCCGGTCATGAAAGCAGTGCTGTTCTGGGGATGCTGCTCCGTCCGCCCCTGTCAGTGAATGAAAAATACCGGCCATTGCATAGCCGGTATTTTTCATCCAAACTTACCGGCACAGCCCGGAATGTAGATGAAAATACCGGCTGTGCCGGTAAAATACCGGCAGGGTGGCAACCCTAGGCCCTGTGTAAGTAGCTTCCCCCTGTATATAGGGCCCTGTGTAAGTAGCTTCCCCCTGTATATAGGGCTCTGTGTAAGTAGCTTTCCCCTGTATATAGGGCCCTGTGTAAGTAGCTTTCCCCTGTATATAGGGCCCTGTGTAGGTAGCTTTCCCCCTGTATATAGGGCCCTGTGTAAGTAGCTTTCCCCCTGTATATAGGGCCCTGTGTAGGTAGCTTTCCCCCTGTATATAGGGCCCTGTGTAAGTAGCTTTCCCCCTGTATATAGGGCTCCGTGTAAGTAGCTTTCCCCCTGTATATAGGGCCCTGTGTAAGTAGCTTTCCCCCTGTATATAGGGCCCTGTGTAAGTAGCTTTCCCCTGTATATAGGGCCCTGTGTAAGTAGTTTTCCCCTGTATATAGGGCTCCGTGTAAGTAGCTTTCCCCCTGTATATAGGGCCCTGTGTAAGTAGTTTTCCCCTGTATATAGGGCTCCGTGTAAGTAGCTTTCCCCCTGTATATAGGGCCCTGTGTAAGTAGCTTTCCCCTTGTATATAGGGCCCTGTGTAAGTAGCTTTCCCCTGTATATAGGGCTCTGTGTAAGTAGCTTTCCCCCTGTATATAGGTCCCTGTGTAGGTAGCTTCCCCCCTGTATATAGGGCCCTGTGTAAGTAGCTTTCCCCCTGTATATAGGGCCCTGTGTAAGTAGCTTTCCCCCTGTATATAGGGCCCTGTGTAAGTAGCTTCCCCCCTGTATATAGGGCTCTGTGTAAGTAGCTTTCCCCCTGTATATAGGGCCCTGTGTAAGTAGCTTTCCCCCTGTATATAGGGCCCTGTGTAAGTAGCTTCCCCCCTGTATATAGGGCTCTGTGTAAGTAGCTTTCCCCCTGTATATAGGGCTCTGTGTAAGTAGCTTTCCCCTGTATATAGGGCCCTGTGTAAGTAGTTTTCCCCTGTATATAGGGCTCCGTGTAAGTAGCTTTCCCCCTGTATATAGGGCCCTGTGTAAGTAGCTTTCCCCTGTATATAGGGCTCCGTGTAAGTAGCTTTCCCCCTGTATATAGGGCCCTGTGTAAGTAGTTTTCCCCTGTATATAGGGCTCCGTGTAAGTAGCTTTCCCCCTGTATATAGGGCCCTGTGTAAGTAGCTTTCCCCCTGTATATAGGGCCTGTGTAAGTAGCTTTCCCCCTGTATATAGGGCCCTGTGTAGGTAGCTTCCCCCCTGTATATAGGGCCCTGTGTAAGTAGCTTTCCCCCTGTATATAGGGCCCTGTGTAAGTAGCTTTCCCCCTGTATATAGGGCCCTGTGTAAGTAGCTTCCCCCCTGTATATAGGGCTCTGTGTAAGTAGCTTTCCCCCTGTATATAGGGCCCTGTGTAAGTAGCTTTCCCCCTGTATATAGGGCTCTGTGTAGGTAGCTTTCCCCCTGTATATAGGGCCCTGTGTAGGTAGCTTTCCCCCTGTATATAGGGCTCTGTGTAAGTAGCTTCCCCCCTGTATATAGGGCTCTGTGTAAGTAGCTTTCCCCCTGTATATAGGGCCCTGTGTAGGTAGCTTTCCCCCTGTATATAGGGCCCTGTGTAGGTAGCTTCCCCCCTGTATATAGGGCCCTGTGTAAGTAGCTTTCCCCCTGTATATAGGGCCCTGTGTAAGTAGCTTTCCCCCTGTATATAGGGCCCTGTGTAAGTAGCTTTCCCCTGTATATAGGGCCCTGTGTAGGTAGCTTCCCCCTGTATATAGGGCCGTGTAGGTAGCTTCCCCCCTGTATATAGGGCTCTGTGTAAGTAGCTTTCCCCCTGTATATAGGGCCCTGTGTAGGTAGCTTTCCCCCTGTATATAGGGCCCTGTGTAGGTAGCTTTCCCCCTGTATATAGGGCCCTGTGTAGGTAGCTTTCCCCCTGTATATAGGGCCCTGTGTAAGTAGCTTTCCCCCTGTATATAGGGCCCTGTGTAGGTAGCTTTCCCCCTGTATATAGGGCTCTGTGTAAGTAGCTTTCCCCCTGTATATAGGGCCCTGTGTAGGTAGCTTTCCCCCTGTATATAGGGCTCTGTGTAGGTAGCTTCCCCCCTGTATATAGGGCCCTGTGTAAGTAGCTTTCCCCCTGTATATAGGGCCCTGTGTAGGTAGCTTTCCCCCTGTATATAGGGCTCTGTGTAGGTAGCTTCCCCCCTGTATATAGGGCCCTGTGTAAGTAGCTTTCCCCCTGTATATAGGGCCCTGTGTAGGTAGCTTCCCCCCTGTATATAGGGCCCTGTGTAAGTAGCTTCCCCCCTGTATATAGGGCCCTGTGTAAGTAGCTTTCCCCTGTATATAGGGCCGTGTAGGTAGCTTTCCCCCTGTATATAGGGCCCTGTGTAGGTAGCTTCCCCCCTGTATATAGGGCTCTGTGTAAGTAGCTTTCCCCCTGTATATAGGGCCCTGTGTAGGTAGCTTTCCCCCTGTATATATGGCCCTGTGTAGGTAGCTTCCCCCCTGTATATAGGGCTCTGTGTAAGTAGCTTTCCCCCTGTATATAGGGCCCTGTGTAGGTAGCTTTCCCCCTGTATATAGGGCCCTGTGTAGGTAGCTTCCCCCCTGTATATAGGGCCCTGTGTAGGTAGCTTTTCCCCTGTAGTTAGCATGGCCCCCTGTAAGATAGCTTCCCCCCTGTAAACAGGTCACCCTGTATTTAGCCTGTAGGAAGATCCCCCCTAGGGAGAAAAAACAAAACAAAACACATAGTCCCCTTCGTTCCCCCGCAGTCTCCAGCATCTTCTCCAGCTTCTTCCTGCAGCCACTAGAGGCCGCCCGAGAGCTTCCCTACCTGCGGGACATGCACGATGACATCATCAGGTGCGTCCCAGAAGAAGCGTCGTTCCCAGCCTCTGGTGGCTGCAGGCAGCGTCACTAGAAGCCGGAATCCCCCGTAGACCTCACAGCTAGGACCCTGAGGACCCCCGGCCACCACAGTGGTTTCAACACATCCAGTTGCAAAGACAATCTGCAAAAACTTCTTGATGAATTGGAGCAAAAACGATTGAGTACAAAACCTTTAAACCTAAAAACGTGATCGATAAGATGGTATTTCCCTACTCGTCCACATACTCCGCTGCCGCGAGCAAAGGGTTAATGGCGCAGCCACCGAATTGTTTTTTTTTTTTTTTTTACGCAGCAGATAACATCTCCCCTCGTCAATATGGCCTTATTGTTAGTAGTCTACAGAGTATAAAGAGAAGTGTCAGCCGCGCGCTCATACCGCGCCGCTCATTACTCATTTTGTTTGTCCTCGCTGCTGATTTTGACAATGTAGGTCAATCACGCTGCCGTCGCCTTCTCGCTATGACTTTCCTTTTCGTTTCTTTTCAGTGAAGATGTCGATATACGGGAGGCAACTAATTGAGTTAATTACCCATCGTCTTGTCTCAATCCGAGAGACCGTTATTGCAAAACTACAACTCCCAGCATGCCCGGACAGCCGAAGGCTGTCCGGGCATGCTGGGAGTTGTAGTTTTGCAACAGATGAGACATCCTGGTCAGAAAACACTGACATCACAACGTGGGAGTGAACTAGATATGATCCTATTTTTCCCGCAACAGGATGATACGTAATACGGAGTTGCCATAAAAAAGAGCGTTTTACAGTAAAAAATAAAAATTTGCTAGACTGCAGTACCAAGCTTCTCCTTTAGTAGTCGCCTTTCCTGCATCCAAATTTGTCTACCAGTACTCAGATACCACCAGGACTTAAAGGGGTAATCTGATGGAAAACTTTTTTTTTTTTCTTAAATCAACTGGTGCCAGAAAGTTAAACAGATTTGTAAATTACTTCTATTACAATATCTTCATCCTTCCAGTACTTATCAGCTGTTGAATACTACAGAGAAAATTATTTTCTTTTTGGAACACAGAGCTCTCTGCTGACATCACGAGCACAGTGCTCTCTGCTGACATCATGACCCCAGTGCTCTCTGCTGACATCTCTGTTCATTTTAAGAACTGTCCAGAGTAGGAGAAAAATCCCCATAGAAAACATATGCTGCTCTGGACAGTTCCTAAAATAGACAGAGGTGTCAGCAGAGAGCACTGTGCTCGTGATGTCAGCAGAGAGCTCTGTGTTTCAAAAAGAAAAGAATTTCCTCTGTAGTATTCAGCAGCTAATAAGTACTGGAAGGATTAAGATTTTTTTTAATAGAAGTAATTTACAAATCTGTTTAACTTTCTGGCACCAGATAATAATAATAATAATAATAATAATAAAAAAAAAGTTTAATTTACCCCTTTAACCCCTTAAGGACCGAGCCCTTTTTCACCTTAAGGACCGGAGCGTTTTTTGCAATTCTGACCACTGTCACTTTAAACATTAATAACTCTGATGCTTTTAGTTATCATTCTGATTCCGAGATTGTTTTTTCGTGACATATTCTACTTTAACTTAGTGGTAAAATTTTATGGTAACTTGCATCCTTTCTTGGTGAAAAATCCCAAAATTTGATGAAAAAAATGAAAATTTAGCATTTTTCTAACTTTGAAGCTCTCTGCTTGTAAGGAAAATGGATATTCAAAATAAAACATTTTTGGGTTCACATATACAATATGTCCACTTTATGTTTGCATCATAACATTTATGAGTTTTTACTTTTGGAAGACACCAGAGGGCTTCAAAGTTCAGCAGCAATTTTGACATTTTTCACAAAATTTTCAAACTCGCTATTTTTCATGGACCAGTTCACGTTTGAAGTGGATTTGAAGGGCCTTCATATTAGAAATGCCCCATAAAAGACCCCATTATAAAAACTACACCCCCCAAAGTATTCAAAATGACAATCAGTAAGTGTATTAACCCTTTAGGTGTTTCACAGGAATAGCAGCAAAGTGAAGGAGAAAATTCAAAATCTTCATTTTTTACACTCGCATTTTCTTGTAGACCCAATTTTTTAATTTTTGAAAGGGGTAAAAAGGAGAAAATTTTTACTTGTATTTGAAACCCAATTTCTCTCGAGTAAGCACATACCTCATATGTCTATGTTAATTGTTCAGCGGGCGCAGTAGAGGGCTCAGAAGGGAAGGAGCGTCAAATGGTTTTTGGGGGGCATGTCACCTTTAGGAAGCCCCTATGGTGCCAGAACAGCAAAAAAACACTCATGGCATACCATTTTGGAAACTAGACTCCTCAGGGAACGTAACAAGGGGTAAAGTGAACCTTAATACCCCACAGGTGTTTCACGACTTTAGCATATGTAAAAAAAATTATATTTTTTTTTTACCTAAAATGCTTGGTTTCCCAAAAATTTTACATTTTTAAAAAGTGTAATAGCAGAAAATAGCCCCCAAAATTTGAAACCCAATTTCTCCCGATTCAGAAAACACCCCATATGGGGGTGAAAATTGCTCTGCTGGCGCACTACAGGTCTCAGAAGAGAAGGAGTCACATTTGGCTTTTTGAAAGCAAATTTTGCTCTGGGGGCATGTCGCATTTAGGAAGACCCTATGGTGCCAGAACAGCAAAAAAAAAACACATGGCATACCATTTTGGAAACTAGACCCCTCAGGGAACGTAACAAGGGGTAAAGTGAACCTTAATACCCCACAGGTGTTTCACGACTTTTGCATATGTGAACATTTTTTTTTTTTTTTTTACCTAAAATGCTTGGTTTCCCAAAATTTTTACATTTTTAAAAAGGGTAATAGCAGAAAACACCCCCCAAAATTTGAAGCCCAATTTCTCCCGATTCAGAAAACACCCCATATGGGGGTGAAAAGTGCTCTGCTGGCGCACTACAGGTCTCGGAAGAGAAGGAGTCACGTTTGGCTTTTTGAAAGCAAATTTTTCTCTGGGGGCATGCCGCATTTAGGAAGCCCCTATGGTGCCAGGACAGCAAAAAAAAAAAAACACATGGCATACCATTTTGGAAACTAGACCCCTCGGGGAACGTAACAAGGGGTTAAGTGAACCTTTATACCCCACAGGTGTTTTATGACTTTTGTATATGTAAAAAAAAAATTTTTTTTTTTACCTAAAATGCTTGTTTTCCCAAATATTTTACATTTTTAAAAAGGGTAATAGCAAAAAATACCCCACAAAATTTGAAGCCCAATTTCTCCCGAGTACGGCGATACCCCATATGTGGCCCTAAACTGTTGCCTTGAAATACGACAGGGCTCCAAAGTGAGAGTGCCATGCGCATTTGAGGCCTAAATTAGGGATTGCATAGGGGTGGACATAGGGGTATTCTACGCCAGTGATTCCCAAACAGGGTGCCTCCAGCTGTTGTAAAACTCCCAGCATGCCTGGACAGTCAGTGGCTATCTGGCAATACTGGGAGTAGTTGTTTTGCAACAGCTGGAGGCTCCGTTCTGGAAACAGTGGCGTACCAGACGTTTTTCATTTTTATTGGGGAGGGGAGGGGGGCTGTGTAGGGGTATGTGTATATGTAGTGTTTTTTACTTTTTATTTTATTTTGTGGTAGTGTAGTGTAGTGTTTTTAGGGTACAGTCACACGAGCGGAGGTTCACAGTAGTTTCTCGCTGGCAGTTTGAGCTGCGGCAGAAAATTTGACGCAGCTCAAACTTGCAGCCGGATACTTACTGTAATCCTCCGCCCATGTGAGTGTACCCTGTACGTTCACATTGGGGGGGAACATCCAGCTGTTGCAAAACTACAACTCCCAGCATGGACGGTCTATCAGTGCATGCTGGGAGTTGTAGTTTTGCAACCGCTGGAGGCTCCGTTTTGGAAACAGTGACGTACCAGACGTTTTTCATTTTTATTGGGGAGGGGAGGGGGGCTGTGTAGGGGTATGTGTATATGTAGTGTTTTTTACTTTTTATTTTATTTTGTGTTAGTGTAGTGTAGTGTTTTTAGGGTACAGTTGCACGGGCGGGGGTTCACAGTAGTTTCTCGCTGGCAGTTTGAGCTGCGACAGAAAATTTGCCGCAGCTCAAACTTGCAGCCGGATACTTACTGTAATCCTCCGCCCATGTGAGTGTACCCTGTACATTCACATTGGGGGGGGGGAAACATCCAGCTGTTGCAAAACTACAACTCCCAGCATGTACGGTCTATCAGTGCATGCTGGGAGTTGTAGTTTTGCAACAGCTGGAGACACACAGGTTGTGAAACACCAAGTTTGGTAACAAACTCAGTGTTTTGCAACCAGTGTGCCTTCAGCTGTTGCAAAAGCTACAACCCCCAGCATGTACGGACAGCGGAAGGGCATGCTGGGTCTTGTAGTTATGCAACAGCCGGAGGCATACTACATTGGCTGGGGATGCTGGGGATTGTAGTTATGCAACAGCTGGAGACACACTGGTTTACTACTTAACTCAGTGTGCCTTCAGCTGTTGCAAAACTACAACTCTCAGCAGTCACCGACAGCCAACGGGCATGCTGGGAGTTGTAGTTATGCAACCACCAGATGCACCACTACAACTCCCAGCATGCACTTTAGCTGATTGTGCAAGCTGGGAGTTGTAGTTATGCAACAGCTGAAGGTACACTTTTACATAGAAAGAATGTGCCTTCAGCTGTTGCAAAACTACAAGTCCCAGCATGCCCATAAGGGCATGCTGGGAGTTGTGGTGGTCTGCCTCCTGCTGTTGCATAACTACAGCTCCCAGCATGCCCTTGTTGCATGCTGGGAGCTGTTGCTAAGCAACAGCAGGAGGCTGTCACTCACCCCCAACGATCCAGCCGCTTCAGGTCAGTCCCTCGTCGTCTCCGCCGCCGCCGCTGCTCCTGGGGCCCCGATCCCAACAGGGACGCCGGGGATCGGGGTCCCCAGCACCGGGGATCGTCTTCCCGCACCCGCTCACGTCCTCCGGAAGAGGGGCGGAGCGGGTTGCGGGAGTGACACCCGCAGCAGGCGCCCCGATTGGTCGGCCGGTAATCCGGCCGACGAATCAGGGCGATCGTGAGGTGGCACCAGTGCCACCTCACTCCTGCAGGCTCTGGCTGTTCGGGGCCGTCTCTGACGGCCCCGTTCCGGCCCCGATCAGCCAGTAATTCCGGGACATCGGGTCACTGGAGACCCGATTGACCCGGAATCTGCCGCAGATTGCTGGACTGAATTGTCCAGCGATCTGCGGCAATCGCCGACATGGGGGGACATAATGACCCCCCTGGGCGATATGCCGGGATGCCTGCTGAACGATTTCAGCAGGCATCCGGCTCCGGCTCCCCTCCGGCTAGCGGTGGGGGCCGGAAATGCTCAGGGCGTATCCATACGCCCTCGGTCCTTAAGGACTTGGAAACGGGGGCGTATGGATACGCCCTATGTCCTTAAGGGGTTAAGGTAGGGCAGAATACAGAGACCAATCAGCAATTGTCACAAGACATTCGTAGAAGCTTGCATTAGCTCTGAACGCTGTGTGCGCTGCGAGGGTCTGCTACGACCCCTTGTGACGTCAGGCCACGCCCCCTCAATGCAAGTCTATAGGAGGGGTCGTGGGGCCGTCATGTCCCCTCCCATAGAATTGCATTGAGGAGGCGTGGTCTGACATCACGAGTGGGCGTGGCAGACCCCCGCAGCGCACACACAGCGGTCAGAACTAAATGTTCTGAATGCTGGCCCGTGGAGTACCCCTTTAATTGTCAGAAGGGAGAACAAATGGGAACTTGCTATCAGATGTTCTGTGGCTAATGGGAATAGTAGTCTTGCTGGGAGCAGTAGTCTTGTTTGATGACTTCCGTACAGTGCAAAACACAAACATTTCAAAACAACCGAACCAGAAATACAACAGGACTACAAATATATTAAAAGGGAACCTGTCTTCACATTCATGCTGCCTGAACCACCAGTCATCAGGGCAGATTCTGGCGGCTTTTCCCCACCAGCCTTGATTGACAGATCTCTACCTGTTTGGGTATAAGGAGCCATCTATCAATGAAGGCCAGAAGGGCAGTCAGAAGCCTCCAATGACTTGTAGTTCAGGCAGCATGAAAATGATGAGTGGTTCCTTTTAAGATAAAAAAAAAAGTGGACATGGATTAGAGAATATAATTATAAAGCCCCTTCCTCATCCAGGACACTCACCTAGTGTCCAGAATAGAGACTGCTTAGAAAAGGGCAACGGGAGGACCCGGCAGGTCCATGCATCCCACAGAAAGTCCATTGATTTTAATGAAAAACATGTTATGCTTCATTTCACCTCTGGGGGCACTAAAGGGAAAATGGACACTTACCGGCAGATTATCTTCCAGCCGATCAACAGAGACTCGTATAAAGGGACAACAAAAACAAATGTGAGGAATTCTCACAGTTTTCTCTCATTCCCCATGTAAATAAACAGAAGAGGAGAATCTTTTCCCGATACATTCGTGGTCACCTGAGTCCAGGATTTACATCGTATTCGTTTTACATATCAGGGTCACGACCTTTTTTGTATTATTGCTGAAGCCGCTGCTCTCGGTAATGAAGCCATAAGTCAATACTATTGAACAGTCTGAGAATCCCGTTCATGATTACAGAATGGACACAAATACAAAGCATCGGGCCTGATAGATACATTGTGTCCTATTTATTAGCCATCAATGCCGGGTCATCATCTCCCCCCAGAAGACGTTGGTAATTGTACAATTCTACAGGACACTGCTATATAATCAATTTCATTGTTATCTCTGCCTCTCATGATGAAGATCTTCCCACACTGGACTTATAATATACTCTGTATACCTGTCAACCTGAACACTTAAAGGGGTTCTCCACCATAAGGTGATTTTAGCACTTACCTGCCAGACGGTAATGGACATGCTTGGTAGGATCCGTGCTTGTCTTGGAGCTAATTGGCTATGTTGTGAGTCCACAATAACACTGTTTTTTTTTCCCCTAAAATGGTTATTTCCTGTTAGAATTTCCTCCCCCAACTACAAGTCCCAGGATCTCTTGTTTATAAGTGTGAGGTCACTTTTCACCCTCCCAAGCTGTACTGTGCTTCAAACTACAATTCCCTGCAGCCCTGTGCAGAATGATTTCCCTCCCCCCTAGCGGTTGCTCCATCCATTGAAGCACAGACACGATCCCTTTGCACACCTGTCTAGTGATGTAATGTCTCGGGCCGCACTGCAACCTGGGAACACCTGAGACAACACTTATTTTGTATGCTGCTAAAAGTAAACATCGGGGCAAAGATCGCTTAAAAATGTGAGACCACCATCAAACACAGGTACAGACACTATATGATAAACTACACTAACTTTACAGCCCCTGTAGCATAGTCAAATAAAATAAATCCCGGAATACCCCTTTAAGAGCAGAAAATGCCATGATAAGCTTCTTAGGAATTAACCAGCATTAAGGCTTAATAACCAAATGAGATAACACTATGGCGGTGGAATTAGATGAGGTCTATTCCACATCTCAGATCATCATTTTTATAGTAATAACGTTATAATATTACTGGACCGATGGCAATTCTGTAGCTTAAATTATATTTTTATATCTGTCTTAATGTGAGTGGAATCGGTAATAGGGTGTATGACTACTTCTTCAGGTTTTTATATATTTTAATTTAGTTGATTTTTTTCCCTTTATAGCATGAAGAGATTGTTATAGCTCTATAAAAGGTACAATCACTGGGACCATAACCATAAAACGGGGTCTTATTGGGGTTGTCCATTTATCATACCCCATTCTTTTTTTTTAAGAGTAGAATGTTTATGAAACTTTTCCAATAAGCAAAACAAGACACAAAAACAAAAATAAAAGTGGAGGCAATGTCACCACAACATATGGAAAATGACATAAGCATAAAATACAAGAGCACGTACATATAAAGAAACATCATTGTGGTGAAGAACATATAAAGCAATCAAAAAGAAGATAGGAAAATGGGAAAACAGGACAGGGAATGAAAGAAGAAACTTACCTCACCGGACGTGCGCAACCCCTCGACTGCCCTAACTATGGAATAAGAGGTAGAGGGAATGAGGGAGACTATGTAGAGGAAAGCTCGCAAGGTGGCTGCGTTATGGAAGGTGGCGCCAGGGAATAGAGGTCCCTAAACTCTGGGGAGGAAGACAATTCCATCCATGGTGCCAGATAGATTGATGTCTGTTTAGTTGTTTACGGGAATCAGCTAGCAGTTCTTCCATTCTATGGAGGTGGGCAATCTCCTGGAGCCAAGACGAAAGGGAGGGAGGGAGGAAGGGTAGATTTCCACAGACGAGGAATTACTGTCCTTGTGGCTAAAAAGAGAAAGCGAAGAAGAGATCTCGACCACTTAGAGATCGGACCAGGGAGAATCGAGAGAAGGAGGGGACCAGGGTCAAGTTGTAGTTTCACCGAAGATCATACCCCATTCTTATATATCCTTACAGGTAATAAATAGGGGGGAGGGTGATCCCTTGGCAAAAATGGAGCGACAGGTAACAAAGAGCGTCTGTCTCTCTGGGGGACCCTTCCTGTTATAGTGTAGGGTAAGGAACAATGTAGCATTGTGCTCACCCCAACCACTGTCCTTAACTAATTCGATGTTCTACCATAAACAGTGGCCCCAACTGGGCGACAGTCCCTATACTGATTAAGTGCACAGGGCTATGGAGAGAAGGTCAGACTGGTCAGATCAAAACCAAACAGGACTCTTCAAGGCCAAAATCAGAATATCCAGAGACAAGCCGATGGGTCAATACCAGACACTAGAACTACAACAACTAGGGGTCAAATCAGGAGAGACAGAATCAGGTCCAAAGTGGCAGAGAACAAGAGAATGGACCAGACAAACGGCAACACAGGTGAAATGTAAGTGGGGATATAGTAAACCCCATCAAAGGCATCTGTGGCCAACAAATGCATGTGATAAATAGTATTTAGAGTCAATCATGGGACGTTGGCACAGGAACTGATCGGCCCAACATCCCTGCACACTGATTGGACTATCTGCCCACCGTCGGCTCTGACAAGTGACTCTGAGGGCAGCAGAGCAGGTCACCATGCCAACTGTAGGATGCCCCCGATATGGCCAGGAAACGACACCTGTCCTGCTTTATATAAACAATGTCTAATGACTAATGTCTCCTGTGGTGGCGCTGCAGAGATACTGGACACTCACAACAAGGTCTATCCACTGGTTACTGCCAATCACTGCGGGTTCAAGTAGTTACACAGTGTCGGCCAAGGGGGTAACAATTGTTCAAACTGGAAAAGCCCTTTAAAGACTGCCACAATGGATAACTGGATAACTAATAATGAAATACGCCCTGCTATGACTTGGATGCAGCTTTGGATTTTAGGCCTAGTCCTAAAATTCTGATCTCTTGGCTCCTCTTCTAAGTTGTATTTAGTGAGCAATATGTTATATTGCTATCAGTTCTGGTTAGGGTCAAAAGTGGGCGGTGAAGGATGGAAGAAATGATTTTGCTTACAATGAAGTATAGTAAAGAGCAAGAGAATTTAATGGGAATTTTTTACGTTCTATGGAGTCCACCCCTGGACAAAAGGGAAACTCGTTTCTAGATTTAGCATTGAGTGTGACTCTAGAGAGGAATATGGCCACCGGCAATGGGGAGGTCATCTACTGGACAACTAGATTTACCATCAAGTATCCCCAGAGGATTGATCCCTCTTTATGGAGAAGAATAACGGTGGGCTTAGAAATGTCCGAGCCCCCAAGGTCTTGGGCCCCTAAATAACATCTAGAGCCATGAAGCATCTGGGTAACAAATTGAACTGTTATAGTTCATGTGTTTTATGGGGAGATTCTAACATAGGCAAAATAGGCAGCTGCCTAGAGCGCCCTCTTAATGGGGGCGACGCTCTGCCGGCCACAAGAAAGTTAGACAACCAGCATCCAAACCACTCACTCAGCCAGCAGCATAAGGAGATTTGTTACAGTGTTTCATCCCAGTAGTAATGTGGGGCGTGTCAAAGGGCAGGCCAGTGGGTGGAGTCAAGGGGGTGACAAAATTTGCTTTTGCCTAGGGTGACAAAAATCCTTGCACCAGCCGTGGATTCTAACAAAATGCAAGTAAATAGGTACAGACACAATAGCTAAGTGAATTAATATAGTTAATTTAGGTAATAAAGGCAAATATAGAGCAACAAGATACAAAATAAAAGCAAAAAGATACAAAGTAGTAAACTGGAATGTATAAAATAATACAAATACATACAAAAGAATGCAGCTTTATTCCAAGTTAGGAGAAGGTACACAAAATCACACCTTCACAGACCACCCGGTCACATCTAGACGTATTTTGGGCGCTAGCGCCCGAAACGCGTCAAGATGTGATCGAGTGGTCTGTAAAGGTGTGATTTTGTGTTTGGGAGGAGGTGAGACATTTTTTTCTCTGCTTTATAAAACAATATAAATAAACATGTAGCTAAAACGTGAGTAGTTTGCAGCAATGGGGGAGGGCAGGTGTGAACATGTGCACAGATCCATCACAATGTTCTAGAGGGTTCCCCAAATGATGACGTTCCTGCTTTTATACACCCTCCAAGGCCTCTTGAGTGGGGGGGGGGGGGGGGGTGAAATCTATCTCTGTCCAGTTTAAACTACTTTGGTCTTTGGTGGGCTTCTATTGACTGATAGTACCCATCAGTAAACCACTATAACCCAGATACGCCCACAAGGCCTGCGTTAAAGGGGTTATCCAGGAACAGAAAAACAGAGCTAATTTCTTTCAAAAACCGCTCCCCCATCTATCTCCAGATTGGGTGCGGTTCTGCAGCTCAGTTCCATTGAAGTGAAAGGAGCCAAGTTGTAATACCACACACAACCTGGGGACAGACGTGGAGCTGTTTTTAAAAGAAATTAGCTCTGTTTTTCTATTCCTGGATAAACCCTTTAAAAAGATAATATATTATAATAATAAATTGCAATAAATAATTGGTTTATAGTGATAATATATTTTATGTGTCCATTATATGAAGCCTCAAAATATCGTATTAATGGATTATAATGTGAAAAAAACTAATATTTAGAAATAAAGAATGTATGTATTGATACTTACCCTACCTGATCCCCCCCCCCCCCCAACTCCTATTGTGGCTCCTTCAGGTCCCCCAGTTCTGGCCTCTTCTCTCTGTTTCTGGGATGAGATGTCCAGGTGAGATCAGCGGCGTCCCATCTGGGCCAGTGATCAGCCGGGAGGGCCGGTCTGATATCTTGGAAGCAGGAGACCAGCATTGGAGGAGCCGCAACAGGATCAAGGTAGGAAAGTATATATATGTTTTTCCTTTTTCACCCCAGGCCCCTGAACATGCACATTCTTTTTATACTGGAATACTCTCCTATATCCCTTCTATATGGACAGTGCTGCTGATTGACTCCACTCTGCACCACATTTATAGCCGTCTTCTGCTGCTGGTATCAAAATCACAAGGAAAGACCCAAAGGACCCCATTCTGTTTTATGTGGTGGTCCCAGGGAAGGGAACCCCAACCTATGAAGAATTTAGGGCATATCTCAGGGATGTATAGGCCTAGGCTGCTATGGTCATCACTGGCCTGGGGCCCTTGGGGGCTGCTGTAATGGTCAGTCTGGCCATGATCGGGGACCATTAGTATGATAAACATTAAGGGGTACATGTGTGTTAGGGTGGGAGGTATTTGGGATGATTCCACTTAAAGGGGTACTCCACCCATAGACATCTTTCCCCCTATCCAAAGGATAGGGGATAAGATGTCTGATAGCGGGGGGCCTGCGGCTGGGGACCCCTGCGATCTCCGTGCTGCACCCGGCGTTTGTTTACAGCATCTGGTTCAGTGCTGGAGGCTCGTGACGTCACGGTCGTGCCCTGCTCGGGATGTCACAGCCACACCCCCTCAATGCAAGTCTATGGGAGGGGTGTCATGAGGCTCCGCCACGCATGGCCAGTTATCCGGCACGGTGCAAAGCTCGCTCCACGCAATGAATGTCTGGGGAGCCGCAGCTGAGATCACGGGATAGGGGATGAGATGTCTAGGGGCGGGGTACCCCTTTAAGGAAGTGTTCACACCTCATAGAATACACCTGATAATATATTGTCACCTGAAGCTTCGGTGGGACGCCCCCAGTAGTGCACAGTACACAGTGCGCGCTCCATGATGTGACCCTTATTTAGTGTGAAGTTTATATACTCTCTGGGCACTGATGTATTGTTCATTTATAGATTACAGCTCATCTGACATCTCAGCTTGTGACAACCTTTGTTTCCGCCAGACATTGCGCTCTATCTTCTCCTCCAGCAGATTGTGGGGGTGATGAGGTGTGATGTGAGGTCCAGAAATAAGACGAGTGTCGTGACACCACAATAATAGACGTGACAAATAGAGAGAGCGGCCATGAGAATACTAATATACATACCATATATATCTAATAAACCTCAATAATGTTATTTCTGCTGCTTAATTCCTCATCAAACCCTCAAACCTCATTACTGAGCAAAACTACAACTCCCATCATGACCTGTCAGGGCATCATGGGAGTTATAGTTCTGAAACAGCTGGAGACCAAACATTGGGGAGCACTGCTCTGACCCTACCATATCTAAGCTCCATATAGTATGGTGCCCAAATAACAGTGCCATATAATACCAATTACTAATGGATTACAGTGCCATATAATACCAATTACTAATGGATTACAGTGCCATATAATACCAATTACTAATGGATTACAGTGCCATATAATACCAATTACTAATGGATTACAGTGCCATATAATACCAATTACTAATGGATTACAGTGCCATATAATACCAATTACTAATGGATTACAGTGCCATATAATACCAATTACTAATGGATTACAGTGCCATATAATACCAATTACTAATGGATTACAGTGCCATATAATACCAATTACTAATGGATTACAGTGCCATATAATACAATTACTAATGGATTACAGTGCCATATAATACCAATTACTAATGGATTACAGTGCCATATAATACCAATTACTAATGGATTACAGTGCCATATAATAACAATTACTAATGGATTACAGTGCCATATAATACCAATTACTAATGGATTACAGTGCCATATAATACCAATTACTAATGGATTACAGTGCCATATAATACCAATTACTAATGGATTACAGTGCCATATAATACCAATTACTAATGGATTACAGTGCCATATAATACAATTACTAATGGATTACAGTGCCATATAATACCAATTACTAATGGATTACAGTGCCATATAATACCAATTACTAATGGATTACAGTGCCATATAATAACAATTACTAATGGATTACAGTGCCATATAATACCAATTACTAATGGATTACAGTGCCATATAATACCAATTACTAATGGATTACAGTGCCATATAATACCAATTACTAATGGATTACAGTGCCATATAATACCAATTACTAATGGATTACAGTGCCATATAATACCAATTACTAATGGATTACAGTGCCATCACCACCGTACACTACATGAATGATATATTGCACAATGTTTAAGTAGAATGACAAGTAATGACAATAAAATACTACCATATAGTCAAATAATAGGAACAAACAGTTCTCAAATAAAACCAACATACACGCCGACATTTATCATTGTCTTTAGACTGTTTTTTGTGTCTAGAAAAGGCATAAGCAGGGCTTTTTTTTTTTTACGCCTTTTGGTTTACACATTTCTGCAGATTTTTAGTTGTAATCCACTGATTTTGGCGATACACATGATATGGAAGGGATTTGGGAATGGCGCCTTTTTTGTGAAAAACTAGTAAAACGACACCAGCCCAGACTTAGCATCAGCTTTTTGGTGAATGTGGAGAAAGAGATTTCAGAAAATGTGACCTGCACAAAATGTATAAATGCTCTGCGACCGTTTAATAGATTTGTTTCTCCTGCGCATTACAGCGCACCAAATAATCTGTAGAAAAACGCTTCACTTACACTACAACGATAAATGCCGGACACAGCGCTTAAATAAACCAACATACAGTGCTCAAATTATATTAAAATACAGTGTTCAAATAAAACCAATCTACAGTAGTGATGTCACGAATATAAAATATTACGTTCGCGAAGGGCGAACGCGAATTTGCGTAAATGTTCGCGAACCGCCATTGACTTCAATGGGCAGGCGAATTTAAAAACCCACAGGGACTCTTTCTGGCCACAATAGTGATGGAAAAGTTGTTTCAAGGGGACTAATACCTGGACTGTGGCGTGCCGGAGCGGGATCCAGGGCAAAACTCCCATGGAAAATGACATAGATGATGCAGAGTCCGGTTTTAATCCATAAATCACCTATTATTCCTAAATGTTTGGAATAACGTGCTTTATATCATCAGGTATTATGTTGTATCGATCAGGTAGTGTAGGTCTCCAGGACGGGGGCGCTCTCGTGCTGCAGGACTTGCTGGAGCCTGACCGGTGCTGACAGTTGATCTTGCTGCTGCTCCATTAACCCCCTCTCTGCTGGCCTGTGCTGAGACTTCAGCTCAACATCTCCGCAGCGGAGGAGAGTGTCTCCCCTGGTTACGTGGTCAGCCTGGATATCTATAAGGCTTGTGATTCCGTTGAGTGGCACTATATTTGGAGCCTGATGCGTATCCTCCGCTTCGGACCCCCCTGCCCCCATTTGCAAGGCCATCACCCGGACCGTGTTTCGCTTCATCTGGGGCAAAATGGACAGAGTTAAACAGACTGTTATGTACAAGGAGCCCAGCAAGGGTGGGAAGGGGGTCCCCGATATCCCTACTCTGCTGCGCGCTTCTTTTGCATGTGTCAGCGGGCAGAGGACTTTGGTCGGAAACGCACACGTGTGAAGGAAACTGACTGCGATTATATTACAGTCAAATTATTTATTTATTTTAAATGCAAGCTATTGTGCCACCAGATAGGAGCGGTGTGTTAAGTAGTTCTAATCCTATCAGTTTATTCCCTGTTATTTGCCTTTTTTTTGGTTTGGATTTTGAAGCCACAGTGCAGCACCAGAGGCCAGAAAAATTAGGAATGTACTACACATGCGGGAAAAACTCGGTATTGTCGCAGCCGCTTCTGTAAAATTCTGTTTGTTTCCCAGCCAGAAAGTGCCCTAAAACATTGCGGCTTGATCCCTATTTTCAAATTTACACTGTTACACCAAATATGACTTGCACTCGTGTGACACTGAGCCCTGCAGCCCAAAAACTCCCAAGTGTGAAGTGAACTGACTGATTTTATTTCACAGCCAAAAATGTTTTTTGTTTTTTTTCAAATTTACACTACGGTCACACCGAATATGAGTAGCACTGGTGTGACACTGAGCCCCTGCAGGCCCTGAAACGCACTTGTGTGACGGAAACTGTTATTATTTCACAGTCAAAAAAGTGTTTTGGGGGAAAAAAATGCAGACTGATGTTTGAGCCCTAAAAAGAGCTTTTTTGGGTGCTTTCCTTACAGCAGAGATTAGATTAGTGCTTCAGGAGTGTAGTGGACCCTGAATAAATCACCTAACTATCGCTTTCCCTATTAAATCAGAAGCAGGTTCCCTATCCCTCCTCTCTCTAACCAAGCAGCTTCAGAATTAAGCTGAAATGGCGTCCGTGCAGGAGGTGGGAGGGTCTGGAAGGGAGGGTCTGCTGCTGATTGGCTGTAATGTGTCTGCTGACTGTGACACACAGGGTCAAAGTTTACTGCAATGATGATAGGGGGCGGATCGAACATTGCATATGGTCGCACGGCGCGGCGGACACGAACAAGCTAAATTCACAGGGAACCTTTCGCCGACGAACAATTCGTGACATCTCTAATCTAGAGTCGTCAAATAAAATGAACATACAGTGCTCCAATTATATCACATATAGTGCTCAAATAAAACCACCGTACAGTGCTCCAATTATATCACATATAGTGCTCAAGTAAAACCACCGTACAGTGCTCCAATTATATCACATATAGTGCTCAAATAAAACCACCGTACAGTGCTCCAATTATATCACATATAGTGCTCAAGTAAAACCACCGTACAGTGCTCCAATTATATCACATATAGTGCTCAAGTAAAACCACCGTACAGTGCTCCAATTATATCACATATAGTGCTCAAGTAAAACCACCGTACAGTGCTCCAATTATATCACATATAGTGCTCAAGTAAAACCACCGTACAGTGCTCCAATTATATCACATATAGTGCTCAAGTAAAACCACCGTACAGTGCTCCAATTATATCACATATAGTGCTCAAGTAAAACCACCGTACAGTGCTCCAATTATATCACATATAGTGCTCAAATAAAACCCCCGTACAGTGCTCCAATTATATCACATATAGTGCTCAAGTAAAACCACCGTACAGTGCTCCAATTATATCACATATAGTGCTCAAGTAAAACCACCGTACAGTGCTCCAATTATATCACATATAGTGCTCAAGTAAAACCACCGTACAGTGCTCCAATTATATCACATATAGTGCTCAAGTAAAACCACCGTACAGTGCTCCAATTATATCACATATAGTGCTCAAATAAAACCCCCGTACAGTGCTCCAATTATATCACATATAGTGCTCAAGTAAAACCACCGTACAGTGCTCCAATTATATCACATATAGTGCTCAAATAAAACCACCGTACAGTGCTCCAATTATATCACATATAGTGCTCAAATAAAATGAACATACAGTGCTCCAATTATATCACATATAGTGCTCAAATAAAATGAACATACAGTGCTCCAATTATATCACATATAGTGCTCAAGTAAAACCACCGTACAGTGCTCCAATTATATCACATATAGTGCTCAAATAAAACCACCGTACAGTGCTCCAATTATATCACATATAGTGCTCAAATAAAATGAACATACAGTGCTCCAATTATATCACATATATTGCTCAAGTAAAACCACCGTACAGTGCTCCAATTATATCACATATAGTGCTCAAGTAAAACCACCGTACAGTGCTCCAATTATATCACATATAGTGCTCAAATAAAACCACCGTACAGTGCTCCAATTATATCACATATAGTGCTCAAATAAAATGAACATACAGTGCTCCAATTATATCACATATAGTGCTCAAATAAAATGAACATACAGTGCTCCAATTATATCACATATAGTGCTCAAGTAAAACCACCGTACAGTGCTCCAATTATATCACATATAGTGCTCAAGTAAAACCACCGTACAGTGCTCCAATTATATCACATATAGTGCTCAAATAAAACCACCGTACAGTGCTCCAATTATATCACATATAGTGCTCAAATAAAATGAACATACAGTGCTCCAATTATATCACATATAGTGCTCAAGTAAAACCACCGTACAGTGCTCCAATTATATCACATATAGTGCTCAAGTAAAACCACCGTACAGTGCTCCAATTATATCACATATAGTGCTCAAGTAAAACCACCGTACAGTGCTCCAATTATATCACATATAGTGCTCAAATAAAACCACCGTACAGTGCTCCAATTATATCACATATAGTGCTCAAATAAAACCACCGTACAGTGCTCCAATTATATCACATATAGTGCTCAAATAAAACCACCGTACAGTGCTCCAATTATATCACATATAGTGCTCAAGTAAAACCACCGTACAGTGCTCCAATTATATCACATATAGTGCTCAAATAAAACCACCGTACAGTGCTCCAATTATATCACATATAGTGCTCAAATAAAACCACCGTACAGTGCTCCAATTATATCACATATAGAGCTCAAGTAAACCCCCCGTACAGTGCTCCAATTATATCACATATAGTGCTCAAGTAAAACCACCGTACAGTGCTCCAATTATATCACATATAGTGCTCAAATAAAACCACCGTACAGTGCTCCAATTATATCACATATAGTGCTCAAATAAAACCACCGTACAGTGCTCCAATTATATCACATATAGAGCTCAAGTAAAACCACCGTACAGTGCTCCAATTATATCACATATAGTGCTCAAATAAAACCACCGTACAGTGCTCCAATTATATCACATATAGAGCTCAAGTAAACCCACCGTACAGTGCTCCAATTATATCACATATAGTGCTCAAATAAAACCACCGTACAGTGCTCCAATTATATCACATATAGAGCTCAAGTAAAACCACCATACAGTGCTCCAATTATATCACATATAGTGCTCAAATAAAACCACCGTACAGTGCTCCAATTATATCACATATAGTGCTCAAGTAAAACCACGTACAGTGCTCCAATTATATCACATATAGTGCTCAAGTAAAACCACCGTACAGTGCTCCAATTATATCACATATAGAGCTCAAGTAAACCCCCCGTACAGTGCTCCAATTATATCACATATAGTGCTCAAATAAAACCACCATACAGTGCTCCAATTATATCACATATAGTGCTCAAATAAAACCACCGTACAGTGCTCCAATTATATCACATATAGTGCTCAAATAAAACCACCGTACAGTGCTCCAATTATATCACATATAGAGCTCAAATAAAATGAACATACAGTGCTCCAATTATATCACATATAGTGCTCAAGTAAAACCACCGTACAGTGCTCCAATTATATCACATATAGTGCTCAAGTAAAACCACGTACAGTGCTCCAATTATATCACATATAGTGCTCAAGTAAAACCACCGTACAGTGCTCCAATTATATCACATATAGAGCTCAAGTAAACCCCCCGTACAGTGCTCCAATTATATCACATATAGTGCTCAAATAAAACCACCATACAGTGCTCCAATTATATCACATATAGTGCTCAAATAAAACCACCGTACAGTGCTCCAATTATATCACATATAGTGCTCAAATAAAACCACCGTACAGTGCTCCAATTATATCTGTCACGATGCCGGCTGGCAGGAGGTGGATCCTCTGTGCCAGAGAGGGATAGCGAGGACCGTGCTAGTGGACCGGTTCTAAGACACTACAGGTATTCACCAGAGCCCGCCGCAAAGCGGGATGGTCTTGCTGCGGCGGTAGTGACCAGGTCGTATCCACTAGCAACGGCTCACCTCTCTGGCTGCTGAAGATACAGAAGATAGGCGAGGTACAAGGGAGTAGGCAGTAGCAAGGTCGGACGTAGCAGAAGGTCGGGGGCAGGCGGCAAGGTTCGTAGTCAGGGGAGATAGCAGAAGTTCTGGTACACAGGGTATAAACACACAAAGAACGCTTTCACTGGCACTAAGGCAACAAGATCCGGCCAGGGAGTGCAAGGGAGGAGACTAGATATAGCCCGGGAACAGATGGGAACCAATTAAGCTAATTGGGCCAGGCACCAATCATTGGTGCACTGGCCCTTTAAGTCTCAGGGAGCTGGCGCGCGCGCGCCCTAGAGAGCGGAGCCGCGCGCGCCAGCACATGACCGCAGGAGACGGGAACGGGTAAGTGACCTGGGATGCGATTCGCGAGCGGGCGCGTCCCGCTGTGCGAATCGCATCCCCAACGGCCATGGCAGAGCAGCGCTCCCGGTCAGCGCTGACCGGGGAGCTGCAGGGAGAAGGACGCCGTAAGCGCTCCGGGGAGGAGCGGGGACCCGGAGCGCTAGGCGTAACAGTACCCCCCCCCTTAGGTCTCCCCTTCTCTTTATCGGGTAACTGCCTCCCCTGGGATGAGGACACCGGGAAAGGATGGAGGGATTCCTCAACGGCAGGCAGAACCGCAGGAGTAGGAATGGGGAGAGAGGGCAGAGGGCGAGACCTGGCACGGGGCAGTGTGACACCAGGACGAGGGCCATGAGGGGACACAGAAGCTTGCCTGATGGAACTGGGAGGGGGGGAGGGGCATTTCCTGTGGCAGGCAGAGTCCTTAATGACCTTAGGGGGACCGGATACAGGAGGAACCACAGAGTTACGGCAAGGGTTACTGGGAACCGGTTTTAGACAGTTCTTGGCACAAGAGGACCCCCAACTCTTGATCTCCCCAGTGGACCAATCCAGGGTTGGGGAATGAAGTTGAAGCCAGGGAAGTCCAAGGAGAATTTCCGAGGTGCAATTGGGGAGGACCAAAAGTTCAATCCTCTCGTGATGAGATCCGATGCTCATAAGAAGGGGCTCCGTGCGGAAACGTATGGTACAGTCCAACCTGGCTCCGTTGACCGCGGAAATGTGGAGTGGCCTGACAAGACGGGTCACCGGAATACGGAATTCACTCACAAAGGACTCCCGAATAAAATTCCCAGAAGCTCCAGAGTCCAGGCAGGCCACGGCTGAGAAGGGAGAGCTGGCTGAAGTGGAAATCCGAACAGGTACCGTGAGACGTGGAGAAGCCGACTTGGCATCAAGAGACGCCACACCCACGAGAGCTGAGTGCGAGCGTGCGTTTCCCAGACGTGGAGGACGGATTGGGCAATCCACCAAAAAATGTTCAGTACTGGCACAGTACAGACAAAGATTCTCTTCCTTACGGCGATTCCTCTCTTCCAGGGTCAGGCGAGACCGATCCACTTGCATGGCCTCCTCGGCGGGAGGCCTAGGCGCAGATTGCAGTGGAGACTGTGGGAGAGGTGTCCAGAGATCTAAGTCTTTTTCCTGGCGGAGCTCTTGATGCCTCTCAGAAAAACGCATGTCAATGCGAGTGGCTAGATGAATGAGTTCATGCAGGTTAGCAGGAGTCTCTCGTGCGGCCAGAACATCTTTAATGTTGCTGGATAGGCCTTTTTTAAAGGTCGCGCAGAGAGCCTCATTATTCCAGGATAATTCTGAAGCAAGAGTACGGAATTGTATGGCGTACTCGCCAACGGAGGAATTACCCTGGACCAGGTTCAGCAGGGCAGTCTCAGCAGAAGAGGCTCGGGCAGGTTCCTCAAAGACACTTCGAATTTCCGAGAAGAAGGAGTGTACAGAGGCAGTGACGGGGTCATTGCGGTCCCAGAGCGGTGTGGCCCATGACAGGGCTTTTCCAGACAGAAGGCTGACTACGAAAGCCACCTTAGACCTTTCAGTAGGAAACTGGTCCGACATCATCTCCAAGTGCAGGGAACATTGCGAAAGAAAGCCACGGCAAAACTTAGAGTCCCCATTAAATTTGTCCGGCAAGGACAGGCGGAGGCTAGGAGTGGCCACTCGCTGCGGAGGAGGTGCAGGAGCTGGCGGAGGAGATGATTGCTGATGAAGTTGCGACTGAAGTTGGTGCACAATGGTGGACATTTCCGACATCTGGTGGGTTAGATGGGCGATCTGTCGGGCTTGCTGGGCGACCACCGTGGTGATATCAGAGGCAACTGGCAGGGGAACCTCAGCGGGATCCATGGCCGGATCTACTGTCACGATGCCGGCTGGCAGGAGGTGGATCCTCTGTGCCAGAGAGGGATAGCGAGGACCGTGCTAGTGGACCGGTTCTAAGACACTACAGGTATTCACCAGAGCCCGCCGCAAAGCGGGATGGTCTTGCTGCGGCGGTAGTGACCAGGTCGTATCCACTAGCAACGGCTCACCTCTCTGGCTGCTGAAGATACAGAAGATAGGCGAGGTACAAGGGAGTAGGCAGTAGCAAGGTCGGACGTAGCAGAAGGTCGGGGGCAGGCGGCAAGGTTCGTAGTCAGGGGAGATAGCAAAGGTACTGGTACACAGGGTATAAACACACAAAGAACGCTTTCACTGGCACTAAGGCAACAAGATCCGGCCAGGGAGTGCAAGGGAGGAGACTAGATATAGCCCGGGAACAGATGGGAACCAATTAAGCTAATTGGGCCAGGCACCAATCATTGGTGCACTGGCCCTTTAAGTCTCAGGGAGCTGGCGCGCGCGCCCTAGAGAGCGGAGCCGCGCGCGCCAGCACATGACCGCAGGAGACGGGAACGGGTAAGTGACCTGGGATGCGATTCGCGAGCGGGCGCGTCCCGCTGTGCGAATCGCATCCCCAACGGCCATGGCAGAGCAGCGCTCCCGGTCAGCGCTGACCGGGGAGCTGCAGGGAGAAGGACGCCGTGAGCGCTCCGGGGAGGAGCGGGGACCCGGAGCGCTAGGCGTAACAATATCACATATAGTGCTCAAGTAAAACCACCGTACAGTGCTCCAATTATATCACATATAGTGCTCAAGTAAACCCCCGTACAGTGAGAACTCTTGTACACCCCGAGGTCTCAGAGGGTTGTGGTAACTTTTCTGAGCACCAGAATTTGCCGTTTTTCATGCACAGATGAAGTAGAACCTTTGTTGTATGTGAAGACACAAAATATTTAGGAGATTTTGCCCCCATCAGGTCACAGTATATGGAGGACGTGTGCCATCGACATTATTTAGCCGTTTTCACCTGGGGCATTTAGTTTGGCTGCACCGGCCCTGTATTTATATGCCCTGGTCTAAGCCCATAAACCTGCCATGCTGGACCCCCAGCTCCCCTCCTGCCTCGCTCCATCGCAGTCGCAGTGCAGTATATTTCACCTTACTATGATGTATTGTCTGTATAATGTACCGTAAAGATGTTACATGCAGGTAATGGCAGGTGGTGAACACGGAGTTAAACCCATTTACTTCGGTTCACACTCACTTCCTGCTCTGCGCTGCCTCCTCTGGTGGAGCCGCATTACTGCTAGTTCAAGGAGATCTCTAGCGAAAATTAACTAATCACCTATGCACAGAATAAGGAATAAGCAGCTGACACCCCCCGCGATCTCCATGATGGGATCGGGCGCTAAGTGAGGGGCGTGTGCTGCAGCCGACACCCGCTCCATTTATTTCAATACGCGCGACAAAAGGACTAACGTACAGCACTCTGGTATCATTGGCGCCATAGAAATGAATGGAGCTCATGACGGCTGCAGCAAACACTCCTTACTGAGCGCCGGATCCTGTCCTGGGGATCACGGGGGATCCCAGCGGTCAGGTCCCCCCACCATGACCAGCTACTTATCCCGTCCTGTGGATTTTTGCCGGAGTTCTCCTTTAACCTTCTAATCTTTTCTAGTATTCTCCAGAATGCACCAGAATTTTCCAGTAAATAGGCGGAGTTATTATAATGAGCTCCCTGGCTTCCCCCGACCTCAGGAGTGGCTGCTGTATGTTTCACTAGAGTTACTAAAACTTACCAAAGGGCACCCTCTATGTTTAAAGCAGTGGTCTCAAACTGGTGCCCTCCAGATGCTGCAAAACTTCAACTCCCAGCCGTTGGCTGTCCAGGCATGCTGAGAGTTAAAGTTTTGCAACATCTGGAGAGTTGCAGTTTGAAGACCACTGCACTAAAGGAAACGATGAGAGGGGAAGCCTTGATTTACCTTTCTGGGACGGTGTGCATCCTCTGGAGGAAGCAGACAGACCGTTGGTGTCCAGGTAAGCTGGGAGTTGAAGCTTTGCAACATCTGGAGGACCACAGTTTGAGACCACTGCTCTAGAGGAAAAAAGGTTTCTACACAAGCACAGACGGAGTTCTTTACTGTAAGAGCGGTGAGTTGTGGGACTTTCTGCCAATGGAAGTGGTTGTGGTGAACTTAATAAAAGAGTCCAGGAGGAGGGGCCTGGATGTGTTTCTAGAGAATAATAACATTACAGGTTACGGACTCTAGATCTATAGGGATCTATTCTGAGGCCATATTGGGGTTGGGAAGGAATTTTACCCCTATTATGGGGCAATTGGCGTCATTCTCATGGGGCTTTTTTTTTTGCCTTCTTCTGGACACAATAGAGGTATAGGACTTGGGGGCCATGTTTTAACCTTATAATCAATGGAACTAATAAGTGAATAATTACTAATTGATAATGAAATATTGTTTTGTAATAAAATAATGATGAATCCCGCTCTCTGCAGCCGTGGATACAATGTAACCTTTTGTCAGTCTCTGCTTATCTGTATTGTCAGCAATAAACCTGATGATGTCAAATAACCTTGAATATGACTCCGCACTGAGAGATTCTATAGAACTCCGTGTCGGTTTAATAAACAGAATCATCTTCATAATATCTGTGAACTGCGTCTTGATTTAAAGGGGTACTCCGGTGGGGGAAATAAAATGTTTCCAAATCAACTGGTCACAGAAAGTTCTACAGATTTGTAAATGACTTCTATATAAAAATATTAATACTTCCAGTACTTATCAGCTGCTGTATGCTCCACAGGAAGTTGAGTTGTTCTTCCCAGTCTGACCACAGTGCTCTCTGCTGCCACCTCTGTCAGGAACTGTCTGGAGCAGGAGCAAATCCCCATAGCTGTTGAGGGAGAAACTACAAGTACCAGGAGACCCTGCACCACCCCATTGTGCTCTCCCCAGACAATGTAATAAACCACATTTAGCTGCTTAAAGGGGTACTCCGCCCTAGACATCTTATCCCCTATCCAAAGGATAAGGGATAAGATGTCTGATTGCAGGGGTACCGCTGCTGGGGACCCCCACGATCTATGCTGCGGCACCCCAGACATCCGGTGCACAGAGCGAACACTGTTTTTATATAATTTCTCCTTCTCTATCTTTAAAGGGGTATTCCAGGAAAAAACTTTTTTTTTTTTTTTTAGATCAACTGGCTCCAGAAAGTTAAACAGATTTGTAAATTACATCTATTTAAAAAAACTTAATCCTTCCAATAATTATCAGCTGCTGAAGTTGAGTTGTTCTTTTCTGTCTGGCAACAGTGCTCTCTGCTGACACCGCTGCTTGTCTCGGGAACAACACAGAGTAGAAGAGGTTTGCTATGGGGATTTGCTTCTACTCTGGACAGCTCCCGAGACACGTGTCATCAGAGAGCACTTAGACAGAAAAGAACAACTCAACTTCAGCAGCTCATAAGTACTGAAAGGATTAAGATTTTTTAATTGAAGTAATTTACAAATCTGTTTAACTTTCTAGAGCTGATATATATATAAAGTTTTTTTTTCCCTGGATAACCCCTTTAATACTCTAATAAAACTCTACTTGGATGGTGCAAAAAGCTTTGTTCTCTCTGTGGTGGAGCCAATGGGGACTTAAAGGCCTTTTCCAGAATCAGAAAACTGTTTCTACATAAAACCCTCATCCTGAGACGTATAACTAATTATATAATGTTATTACCAATTGTACTGGCTGCAGCAAGTTTTTGCTTGATTTACCCCTTACAGGAAGTTGTGTAGTCCTCTTATTGTCAGTTTAGTGTTGTCTCGGCAGCTCCCCTGCTCCTCCCTCCTTGCTAACAGGGAGTTGTGTAGTCCTCTCATTGTCAGCGTGGTGTTGTCTCAGAAGTTCCCCGGATTCTAGACATGTTCTTTTTGTTTAGTAAGAAATTTGTGTTTGTCCGAATTGTTCATAGTTCGTACATTTGGACTGATCCGAATGTACGAAATATTTACCTCCGAATGAATCTGAATTCGTAACAAAACAAATTGGACATGTCTACGAAATTGTGAGAAATTAATTTAATTTCTTCGATAACAAAATTCTTTTTCATTTAGAAGCAGGGGACCATTATGGGGGGCGGGTGCACGGAAAAGAAGAGACCGGCAGAGATCGGAAAGATAATGTATCATTTTATGTGATTTATTAATACATGATGTAATGCTGCATGAAGGATCGATGTGTTTGATTGACAGGTTATTTATGTTGGTTATTTTCATTGTATTTTTTATGTAGATATTTATATTAAAATATGTGTTTTTTATATATACTTTATGTTCATACATTTTTATGTAATGTGTATTTTTTTGAACATGTAAAATATGGTAAATACGTGTTTTACACTTGCGCAAACTCAGTGTTTCTGTTTCCTAATGAACCAGGGTACCTCCTGCTGTTGCAAAACTACAACTTTCCGCAAGCCCGGACAGCCAAAGGCTACTACTTCCCAGCTCTCCTAGATTCCTGAATGGCCTATCAGACTAGACCCTGATTTTGTAGTGCAGTGTTTCCCAACCAGCATGCCTCCAGCTGTTGCAAAACTACGACTCCCAGCATGCCCGGACAGCCAAAGGCTACTACCCAGCTCTCCTAGACTCCTGAATGGCCTATCAGACTAGACCCTGATTTTGTAGCGCAGTGTTTCCCAACCAGCATGCCTCCAGCTGTTGCAAAACTACAACTCCCAGCATGCCCGGACAGCCTTTGGCTGTCCGGGCATGCTGGGAGTTGTAGTTTTGCAACAGCTGGAGGCACCCTGGTTGGGAATCATTGGGTTAGCGCAACTGTAAAATAGTGATGAGCGGCATAGGGGCATAGGCCATATTCAAATTTGCAAAATTTTGTGAATATATATACGAATGTTCATCCTATATTCGCGAAATTCGCATATTCGCTATGTTCGTTCTTTTTTTGTTCATGTGAAAATTAGTAATGAAATTTGCATAGTGCGCATGAGCGATTATGTCTTTCACCTAAAAGAAGGGAGCGATCAATGTCCATTGACTGGAAGTGCTGATATTCGCGAATATTTGCATATTCGCATATATTCGCATATTTGCAAAAAAAAAAATATTCGTCATTACGAATATTCTACATATTCGCAAAATCGCGAAGTGCTGATATTCGCGGTAAAAATGTGCATTTCCAATATTCGCGCTCAACACTAGTGTAAAACACGTATCTTATATATTGTACATGTTCAAAAAAAATACACAAAAATAAATATATTAACAATAAGTATATATTAATATCACGTATTTTACTATAAATATCTACATAAAAAATATATAATAAAAATAACCAACATGTCGCGTTATACATCAATCACTCGTCAATCATTCACCATTACATCATGTATCAATAAATCCCATAAAATGATACATTATCTTACCGGTCCTCCAATGTTCCGATCTCCGCGGCTCCCTTCTCTTCCGTGTTCCCCATAATGGTCCCCTGCTTCTAAACGAAAAATAATTTCGTTATCAAAAAAATAAAATTAGTTTCTCACAATTTCCTGCAGCATCTTTCTTTTTGTGGTTCTCCGGCAAAAGGGCAAAAAAGAACAAAACAAAGTAATGAAACGAAACTAAGTTAAACAAAAAATGTATACGATGCGCCGAATACCGAATGTATCCGGAAAAAATTAAACCCGAAAAGAATACCAAACCGAAAAATTTACCCGGACGAAAAAAAAAAAAAAAAAAAATGAAAATTTCCCTCGTGCACATGTCTGCCGGATTCTCCTTCTCCTGACAGGAAGTTGTGTAGATCTCTTAAGGTTAGTGTGGTGTTGTCTCCAGCTCTCCGAGTCCTATTATTGTCAGTGTTGTGAGGACCTCCCACCCTTGACAGGAAGTTGTGTAGTCCTATCATTGTCATTGTGGTGTTGTCCCCAGCATCTCAGCTCTCCCCCTCCCCCTTACCTGACAACAACACTTTTGGATTCTGACAGTGCCCGCTTAGACTGAGGTTGTCTGAGACCTTTAGATCAAAGAGGGACAAACACTGATCAGGAGTCCTGTGCGGGACTGTTATTTTAATCCCGCTCCCACTCGTTCCCGCTGTATTTTTGATAATTACCATCCATTTCTGCAACATGTGTCCAATCCCACTCACTCCCATTAACAAGGGCGTCCAATCCTGCCACCTTCTGATAAAAAAGCCCCCCAATCCACCCTGTGCCCTTTTAATTCCCCCACCCCCTGTGCCACTTTAATTCCCCCACCCCTTGTGCCACATTAATTCCCCACCCCCTGTGCCACATTAATTCCCCCACCCCTTGTGCCACATTAATTCCCCACCCCCTGTGCCACATTAATTCCCCCACCCCCCTGTGTCACTTTAATTCCCACACCCCCTGTGCCACTTTAATTCCCCCACCCCCTGTGCCACATTAATTCCCCACCCCTGTGCCACATTAATTCCCCACCCCCCTGTGCCACATTAATTCTCCACCCCCTGTGCCACTTTAATTCCCCACCCCTGTGCCACTTTAATTTCCCCACCCCCCTGTGCCACATTAATTCCCCACCCCCTGTGCCACTTTAATTCCCCCACCCCCTGTGCCACTTTAATTCCCCACCCCTGTGCCACATTAATTCCCCCACCCCCTGTGCCACTTTAATTCCCCACCCCCTGTGCCACTTTAATTCCCCCACCCCCTGTGCCACATTAATTCCCCATCCCCTGTGCCACTTTAATTCCCCCACCCCCTGTGCCACATTAATTCCCCATCCCCTGTGCCACTTTAATTCCCCCACCCCCCTGTGCCACATTAATTCCCCACCCCCTGTGCCACATTAATTCCCCACCCCCCTGTGCCACATTAATTCCCCACCCCCCTGTGCCACTTTAATTCCCCCACCCCCCTGTGCCACTTTAATTCCCCACCCCTGTGCCACTTTAATTTCCCCACCCCCCTGTGCCACATTAATTCCCCACCCCCTGTGCCACTTTAATTCCCCCACCCCCTGTGCCACTTTAATTCCCCACCCCTGTGCCACATTAATTCCCCCACCCCCTGTGCCACTTTAATTCCCCACCCCCTGTGCCACTTTAATTCCCCCACCCCCTGTGCCACATTAATTCCCCATCCCCTGTGCCACTTTAATTCCCCCACCCCCTGTGCCACATTAATTCCCCATCCCCTGTGCCACTTTAATTCCCCCACCCCCCTGTGCCACATTAATTCCCCATCCCCTGTGCCACTTTAATTCCCCCACCCCCTGTGCCACATTAATTCCCCACCCCTGTGCCACTTTAATTCCCCCACCCCCCTGTGCCACATTAATTCCCCACCCCTGTGACACTTTAATTCCTCCACCCCCCTGTGCCACATTAATTCCCCACCCCCTGTGACACTTTAATTCCCCCACCCCCTGTGACACTTTAATTCCCCCACACCCTGTGACACTTTAATTCCCCCACCCCCTGTGCCACTTTAATTCCCCACCCCTGTGCCACTTTAATTCCCCCACCCCCCTGTGCCACATTAATTCCCCACCCCCTGTGACACTTTAATTCCCCCACCCCCTGTGCCACATTAATTCCCCCACACCCTGTGCCACTTTAATTCCTCCACCCCCTGTGCCACTTTAATTCCTCCACCCCCTGTGCCACTTTAATTCCCCCACCCCTGTGCCACTTTAATTCCCCTACCCACTGTGCCACTTTAATTCCCCCACACCCTGTGCCACTTTAATTCCCCACCCCTGTGCCACTTTAATTCCCCCACCCCCTGTGACACTTTAATTCCCCCACCCCCTGTGCCCCTTTAATTCCCCCACACCCTGTTCCACTTTAATTCCCCCACCCCCCTGTGCCACTTTAATTCCCCCACCCCCTGTGCCACTTTAATTCCCCCACCCCCTGTGCCACTTTAATTCCCCACCCCCTGTGCCACTTTAATTCCCCCCACACCCTGTTCCACTTTAATTCCCCCACCCCCAGTGCCACATTAATTCCCCCACCCCCTGTGCCACTTTAATTCCTCCACCCCCTGTGCCACTTTAATTCCCCCACCCCTGTGCCACTTTAATTCCCCTACCCACTGTGCCACTTTAATTCCCCCACACCCTGTTCCACTTTAATTCCCCCACCCCTGTGCCACATTAATTCCCCACCCCCTGTGCCACTTTAATTCCCCCTCCCCCTGTGCCACTTTAATTCCCCCACCCCCTGTGCCCCTTTAATTCCCCCACCCCCTGTTCCACTTTAATTCCCCCACCCCCCTGTGCCACTTTAATTCCCCCACCCCCTGTGCCACTTTAATTCCCCCACCCCCTGTGCCACTTTAATTCCCCACCCCCTGTGCCACATTAATTCCCCACCCCCTGTGACACTTTAATTCCCCACCCCCTGTGCCACTTTAATTCCCCACACACCCTGTTCCACTTTAATTCCCCCACCCCCAGTGCCACATTAATTCCCCACCCCCTGTGCCACTTTAATTCCCCACCCCCTGTGCCACTTTAATTCCCCACCCCCTGTGCCACTTTAATTCCCTCCTGCAGCCGCCTCACCGATTTAAAGTGTCTGCAGATTCTGAACAGGCTGCTGATGCCGCTGCCACTTAAAATCAGTGGCTTCAGGGCTGCCATCAGAAATTTTGTGCTTCTTAAAAAGCTTAAGGCCTGGGCCCCCTTTAGGTACTATTAGCGCAGCCCCCTTTAGGTACAAATAGAAGCAGCAGCACCCTTTAGGTAGTAGTAGCAGCAGCCCCCTTTAGGTAGAAATAGCAGCAGCAGCTCCCTTAGGGTAGTAGTAGCAGCAGCCCCCTTTTGGCAGTAGTAGTAGTAGCCCCCTTAAGGTAGTGGTAGTAGCCCCCTTTAGGCAGTAATAAAAGCAGCCCCCTTTAGGTAGTAGTAGGAGCCCCCCTTTAGGTAGTGGTAGTAGCCCCCTTTAGGCAGTAATAGGACCAGCCCCCTTTAGGTAGTGGTAGTAGTAGTAGTAGCCCCCCTTTAGGTAGTGGTAGTAGCCCCCTTTAGGTAGTGGTAGTTAGTAGTAATAGTAGCCCCCCTTTAGGTAGTAGTAGTAGCAGCCCCCCTTTAGGTAGTAGTAGTAGTAGTCCCCCTTTAGGTAGTAGTAGTAGTAGCCCCCCTTTAGGTAGCAGTAGTAGCCCCCCTTTAGGTAGTAATAGCAGCTGGGTCTGCGGTGTTGGAGTGCGCAGGATTTGCAGGACCAGCAGGCATAGCACCCGACCCCCTGCTCCAGCCCGCAGCGTCCTCATTCCTGCGCCTTCATGTTTTGTATTGGGTCCCGCGAGATCCCAATCCCATTTCAGGACTCTACACTGATCCAAGATCCCGGAGTAATTGGGAAGAAAATTCCCCTCTTATTTTTGTCTCCCATATTTTCTGGAATCTTTCCGGTGAGGATAGACATGTGACTGTGAGCGTCTGATCACTAGGATGTTTTATATAACGGTTGTATCATACTCTCCTGACATATTGGACCCTCCCATCGGATTTCCTCCCCGCGGTCCCAGTTATTACGATATATAACGTTATATAACGGTTGTATCATACCCTCCTGACATATTGGACCCTCCCAGCGGATTTCCTCCCCGCGGTCCCAGTTATTACGATATATAACGTTATATAACGGTTGTATCATACCCTCCTGACATATTGGACCCTCCCATCGGATTTCCTCCCCGCGGTCCCAGTTATTATAATATATAACGTTATATAACGGTTGTATCATACTCTCCTGACATATTGGACCCTCCCATCGGATTTCCTCCCCGCGGTCCCAGTTATTATGATATATAACGTTATATAACGGTTGTATCATACCCTCCTGACATATTGGACCCTCCCGGCGGATTTCCTCCCCGCGGTCCCAGTTATTACGATATATAACGTTATATAACGGTTGTATCATACCCTCCTGACATATTGGACCCTCCCATCGGATTTCCTCCCAGCGGTCCCAGTTATTACGAGATATAACGTTATATAACGGTTGTATCATACCCTCCTCACATATTGGACCCTCCCATCGGATTTCCTCCCCGCGGTCCCAGTTATTACGATATATAACGTTATATAACGGTTGTATCATACCCTCCTGACATATTGGACCCTCCCATCGGATTTCCTCCCCGCGGTCCCAGTTATTACGATATATAACGTTATATAACGGTTGTATCATACTCTCCTGACATATTGGACCCTCCCGGCGGATTTCCTCCCCGCGGTCCCAGTTATTACGATATATAACGTTATATAACGGTTGTATCATACCCTCCTGACATATTGGACCCTCCCGTCGGATTTCCTCCCCGCGGTCCCAGTTTTTAGTCCGTCCATGTTTGGAATCACAATAACAAGTCAATAATGGCGTCTCCAGAACGTAACCTTGTGGAATCGCAGCCTTTGTTCTGACGCCTGCGGGCGACACAAAACGCAGTCCAAGGGAAAATGAAAACTTTTTATTGTTCCCAATGAAACCTACAATCGCTCAATTCCGCGGTGTCCACCAGATGAGAACCCTCGGCGCGTGGATTGTTTCCCTGTAATCACCTACGTCGGCTTTTAGTGCCGGCTCAATTTCATGGTTGGGAAGAATCTCTACATCAAAGGGACGCGGCTCCGTCCTCCGCTCTTTATACGCTGCCAAGGAAAATAGGTTAATCGGAGAATTCGTCGCTGTCCTCTAATCTTCACCGTATTGCGGTCACCACAAGGCGCAATACCAGGCGGCTTTATCCAAGAGAGGAAAAAAAGAAAAACCTTAATAGATAATTAAATTGTATAAATTGTTGGTATTTAAAGGGCACCGGCCCCCATTCTGCAGAGGTCACAGGAACAACGGAACGAGAATACTGAAACTACAGAGACCCCGACCGGCCCCCACTCCTAGTAACAGCCCAGACTCATTACGCTTTTCTTGTAAAAAAAAATAACTCTTTCGCACCACAGTGATTAAGCTTCAGAATTTAATTTATTCAGCATTCTGACTTTTCGCCAATTTTTTTTTCAATAAATTGAAAAGACAAAACAAGATTATTTGTGGGGTAGACTGAAAAAAATTATAATAATTCTGCTATTATTACTATTATTATGATCATCATCATCATCATCAATTATTACTATTATTATTATTATCATTATTATTTATTATTAACATTATTATTGTTATTGTTGTTATTGTTATTATTATTTATTATTATTATCATTATTATCATCATCATCATCATTATTATTTATTGTTATTATTATTATCATTATTATTACCGTAATTATTATTATTATTATTATATTAGTTTATTCTGTGGTTCAATACAATCACAGTGATACCAAATTCATTTTTTTAAACACATTTTTTTGACTTTATTAACCCTTTAATGACAAACCTCGTGAGTAACAGTTGCTATCAGCAGCCAGGACTCACCACTAATGTCAGACATCAGCATGATTGCCTTTGTCTGGCATTAACCCTTCAGATGCCGTGATCAAAGTCAATCACATCATCTCAAAGTGTTGCCAGTTGGTTAGGGTTGCTGATCTAGACGTGTGTAGCGCAATTGTGGGGTCCTGATCAGTTACGACGACAGCTGGAGGTCTCTTACCCTCGTTCATGCCGCCCGATTGTCGCTCTGACCATATATTCTGCCTCGGAAGGCTGTATAAGCAGAGCGCCGATAACACCGATCAATGCTGTGATATGTCAGGCTCCTTTGTCACAGCACTGAACAGCGTAAGCAATCGAAACATTGGATGTAATAATCTCCTATGTGTAATAAATAATTTAAAATTAAAATAAAAAAATATTAATAAGCCCCTCCCTAACATTTTTTATCACCCACCTTTTCCCATTTTAGAAATACATTTCTTTTCCTGATTCCTATTCCTTTTTTTACTGAGATGTGTGGGGGATCATTTTCGCAGGGGGATCTGTAGTTTTATCTTTTTTCATATTTTTTTGTTTATATTTAGTTTTATTTGCATCATTTTTGGGGTAGATGGGACTTTTTGATGATTTTCTCATCCATGTTTTTTGGGAAGTGAGGATTCTGGCATTGAGTATTTTTTCCTCCGAAGGCGTCTCCATGGTTACAAACACGACACTTTAAAGTGTTAGGGCACATATACACTCCGGGCGAGGAGTTCGAGGGTGGCGCGTGAAAACTGAAACAGCCGGCGCTCTATAGATGTCAATGTATTCTATGGGGTATTCCGCCAAAAGAGTGAACGTTCATTCTATCGCCGGAGAAATTTCAGTGGTGGAAAGGTGCAGCCTTGAAATTCCGTAGTGTGCACTGTGCAGAGAAATCTAATTGAAATCAATGGGACTGCGCTAGAATTTCCAGGTAGAATTTCAAAGCAGAATTACGCATTGAAATTCCGTAGTGTGAATGCGCCCTTACTGTTGTTTAAATCAACTTTTGACGTTTTGCACGGCCATGCTGAAAGTTTCGATTGGCCGGATCTTAATGCTGATCTCCCCTCATGTTGTTAGATATAGTTGGGTGAAGCATGTGGCAGTGCGCTTCACCCCCTGGCTAGACAGGCTCCATAGACTACAGTATAATGGAGTCCATCTCCTGTGATCAGACGATCAGAGCGCTGAGTCGTTTGGGATGAAGCAAACTGAGACCCCGACCAATCTCATGATTTGACCAGTCAATATGACTTGTCAAAAGTTAATTTTAATAATTCAGACATTTCTAAATGTGGTGAGATGTGTTTCATTTTTTATAGTATTTTTTATGTTCATAAAATAATTTTTTTGAATGTTTAACAATTTAGTTTTTTGCTTTTAAAATCTTTGTTTTTACATGTTTTTTTTTTGCTTATATTTTACAGTTCTTTTTAATGTAACCTATATACAGTTTTTCTTATTTATAATTACTGGGACTCGCCAGAAAAAGTACGGTATATTTTATAAGTTTCTTACAGCAAGTCCTGTTTGATTCTAAACTTACATATAAATTTAGGAAGAGAAAATCGAGCAAAGAATTGGATAAGAAAAGCGCCCTCACATTTAAGCCCCTGGACCCCCCGCGGTTTGATGGGGCACTTAAGACATGGCTGTATACACTTTCACTTAAAGACATCATAAATGGCATGGCCGCTAATGTTTTTCCCAGTCAATATGGCTTGTTTAGTGCTGCGTATTGTAAATGGACTGTGAAAGCTACGGAGACGGACCGCAGCCCCAGCGCAGGCAGCCGGCTACCAATTGTCATTTAACACTTTGGTGACTTTGTATAGTTCACGTAACAATGGGGGTTTTCTACATGAACCGTATTTATTGTACGTCCTTGTAATACCAAATGTGACCACACGGAGTGCTGTGAAATCTGACCAAGAGCCATATGGGGAAGAAAATCAAAAGGGCCAAATATTTAGAGGCCACCTAGTGGCAGAAAGATAGAATACAGTAAACTCCATCTATACTAATGTTCTGACTCGTCCACATCCTGAGTCTGGTAGATTTTCTAGCTTCTGTGCTTTTTTCTGGAGTAAACAATCGTACGTGGCCAGGCCGTGCATGTGCTTTGGTCAGTAAGGAGTTACAGGTCTGGGCCAATCAGCCGCTGAGGAGGGGAATTTGAATCCTCAGCCTCATCGCTTTGCTCTTGATTTTGAGTTCAGTTTTAATGTCACGCCTGTCTGTGTCTGTTCACACTTGTTACTTGTTTTAGCCATGGCTTTATAGTTCTGACCCGTTTAGCTTTTAGCCTGGTCCTGTTTGTGAGTTTTATCTGTCAGTCCCTCCAGTTTGGTATCTTTATTACAGTAGAATCTCCCAATACCGGGCACTCATGGAGAAAAAAATGTCCCTTATTGAGAGATGTCCCTTATTGAGAGATGTCCCCTATTGGGAAAAAAGGCTCAAAAACTTTCTAAATGACGGAATCCTGTCCTGTACCCACTCCAGAGTGTAATTACCTATAAAACACGATAAAAAGCAATATGACAGTAGAATCTCCCAATGTTGTTTAATTTTCCCTTATCCCCCCCCTGTATCATTCCATCCCCCCTTTATACCCTGTGCCACCTTATTCCCCCTGTGCCTTGTGCCATATTATCCCCCCTTAACCCCTGTGCACATAATTTACCTTTGATCCCCCTGTGCCATTTCTTTCCCCCTTTATTACCCTCTGTGTAAGTTCATCACCCCCTCTTAATGAAGGGGAACAGTGGGATAAAGGGGGATAGTAAAACAGAATAAAATAGATCACGCGTTTCGAGGGTAACCCCCTCTTCCTCAGATCAGCAGGGTAACCCCCTCTTCCTCAGATCTGTGCTGTACTGAAGAAGAGGGGGTTACCCTCGAAACGCGTCATCTATTGTATTTTGTTTTATTACAATAAAGTGATCCATACATGGATCTTTGACAAGAAACTCTGTGACTCTGGTGTTTGAGCAGCGCCTGGAATCGATGGTCCTTTTTCCTCATACTCGGCCTATTGGGAGGCGTCCACTATGGGAGATTTTACTGTAGTACCTTGTTTCCTGACTTGTTTTCATACCTGTTTGTATTTAGATTTTCTCCATGGTTAGGCCCTGGTCCATAGTTTGCGGCTTTGCCCCTGGCCTGGAGTCCGGTTTGTTCTTGTATTTAGTCTTTGTACCATGAACCTGAATCTTGACCCATATTCAGACCTGTTTGTTTTGTTCTTATGCTTGGTGCATTTTTGTGTTTAGTCTTGTGATCCGGTACCTGCCAATTGTATCTTGCGTTTGTTCTTAGACTGTCGTCAGTTTGCTATATACCTGCTGCTTATCTCACTGATATATATATATATATATATATATATGTTTGTTACTGATAGTTGGGTCAAGCCTCTACTTGACAAAGGCTATTGCTGCTGAAACATTGCACTTTATTTGGGGAAAATAAAATCTTCCAGTTTTCTTAATTTTCCAAGACCGGACTGGTGCTGTGATTTTCGGAGTTTTGGTGTATCTTAAAGGGGTACTCCGGCCCTAAGACATCTTATCCACCCACCCCCGTGTAACGTCACCCCTTTAATCCTGGGCTGGCAGCCTGGGTAACCACTTGCACAGAGGTCTGTGCTGTCTTACTCTTTTGCCATATATATGTATATATATATATATATATATATATATATATACACAAAACCTCTTATGGCAGCAAATGAGGTCTCATTCCCGCACTTTGCACATGTACTTAGCTATGCCACCTTGCCACAAGACTACTACTCCCAGCATAACCCTTCACCACCTATCGTACCCACCACAAATATCTGCAAAGTTACATCAATATAAAAAAGGTTTTTCATGTACGAAATGTGATGTTTACTAAGACAACATATTACAAGCGCTGAGTCGGCCCCGACCTGCTGTTAAAGCAAACAGTATTATTCCCCGTGTTTTTGGCGCCGATGATTTCCTTTGTGTCAAACAAAAATAAGAGACGTAAAAATAACATTCTTTTCCTCCCGAACGCCGGATGTTCTGTACTGACACCATATTGAGATTCTCTAAGACTCCTTCAGGCGCTTCAGACTAAGCCGCAGCCGCCCCGGGAGGTTATGGAGCCTTGATGTCAGCGCCTTCTGCAGGAGCCGTCTGATCGCACAGAAAGCTCTGCGCAAAAACTGGGTCAAGAGAACGCGATCCGCACGGAAGGAAAAGACGAACCCGTTCTCACTGACGAGAATTAGATAAAGGAGGAAAAGATGTTTTTATTTAATGTAGAAGTGAAAATATATACAATGTATCTGAGTATAGGAAATGGGGAAACCTCACGTCTTGGAATCCCCCGTATTTCTGATCTTATCTGAATGAAAGCTATTGTTCTCTGTTATCAGCCATGGCTGTAATGTTCCTCAATGGGACTACAGATATAGGAATTACAATGATTGTATGAGAAGGTAAAGATTTAGATAAAGTGGCGTTATGTAACCCTATTTACAGGCGCACTTATATTCTTTTACCTGATATAAGACTTGGGGCGCGTTCACATTGCCGTCAGACTCTGCTATTTGGAGTCGGCAATCCGACTATTACAGACTGCGTCATTGTCTGGAAAAAAGTTCACTGTGTTTTACATTTTTGGCTCATAGGGGAATGAAAAATCTTTCCTCCATAAATGACATTTCAGAAAAGAATGTTCCCAGAAAGATCATTAATCCTTTATGACTGCCCAACCATCAACCTACTCCAGTGCGTATACTCCAGAGAAACTCGAAAAATCAAATCCCAAAACCCACATAGACCGACTGGGCAAGACAAAGACAGACTGGACAAGACAAAGACAGACGGGACAAGACAAAGGCAGACTGGACAAGACAAAGACAGACTGGACAAGACAAAGAAAGACTGGATGAGGCATTGACAGACTGGACAAGGCATAGAGAAACTGGACAGGACATGAGCAGACTGGACAAGCTATAGAAAGCACATGGCAGCAGAACACTAACAAAGGTAACGGTGCTGGTTGGAAACCCCCCGTGTACCATGTGTCCTGGTTTTTACCAGTGTCGAGCGACATTCTCTGTGCCATTTGTCTGCTATATTCATATGTCTGCTATATTTCCTGGTCTTCCTGCTCTGGTATGTCTCTGGCTGCAGTTACTGCTCTGTCCATTAGGGGCCGAGTGCGAGCACTGGCTGAGTTTTATAAAGCCAGCCTGCATTCCCTAATGGAACCTCCTCCAATCTCAGCCAGGAACTTCCTATATAAACCATCTGCTGTTTCTGGCCTCAGCAAGGTTGTGTTTCCTGTTTTGCTAAGGGTCATGAACCCTGTCTTCTGAACCTGAGACCCTGATCCGGATCCTGATCCTATCAGTCTGCTGTGCCTGTGTTTTGATCCTGCTTGTCTACTGGACTTTGACTGATGACCACAACTCCTGTCTGTTTGCAGCTGGTTCCGGCCGGCAGCTGTAGCCATCTTGGCCTGTAGTTACTGTAGTTCTTACAGCATCTGCTCATGAACACCTGTTCAGCTCTGCTGCGTCCGATGCCATCTTTAGTGTTATTTTGCCCCAATCTGCCTTTCTGACCAGCTGCCAGGTATTTAGGTATTTTTCTGAGTTCTAGGGTCTAAGTCCAACCCTGTCCTTTGCGCCCCCTACAGTCAGGCCCCTGATATTGCACACACCCGGTTGCTTATCCTTTCTAAAGTAATGCTATATTATGGGATTTGTAGGCAAAGAAAGAAACTCAGACAGGAAATACCAGTTCCCAAGAAGCTAGCCACAGTGTTATGGTAATCTCACAACATAGCCATTTATCCCCAAGACAAGCGCAGATCCTTCCTAAGCTCGTCCATTACTGTCTGCCAGGTACGTACTAAAATCACCTTATGGTGGAGAACCCCTTTAAGAGATTTTTTTGCACTTCGCTTTATTCAAGTCTTCTCCATAGGGATTTAGCATCAAGAGAACCGAGACACTGTAATGTCAATAAATGTATTCCAGATCTAACAAAAACACTGCAGGGAATTTAATATAAAAAAACAACAACAAAACAAAAAACAAGTCGTCCTTCAGCAGAAGGGCAAAAAATGACTCAATAATCTGGCGGAAAGAAGTTAAGCTCAGGAGGCGATCGCTCGGCAGTCCGGAGTAATATGGAGGTCTGAGCAGGTGAATGACACGTGAGAGGTAATAAGGAGCCTTCCCTCCGATTTAAAGGGGCACTCCGCTGCTAGACATCTTATCCCCTATCCAAAGGATAGATAAGACGTCTGATCACAGGGTCCCATTGCTGAGCCCCCCGCGTTCTGCACCCGCACCCGGCGTTCTAAACAGACACCTGCTTCCAGGTCTCGCCCATGCCCCCTCGTGATGTCATGCCACGCCCTCCATTCATGTCTATGGGAGGGGGTGTGTTGAGGACACCCCCCCCTACCATAGACATGAATGGAGGGGGTGTGGCATCACAAGGGGGGTGGCCGTCACGATCACGGCCTCAGGCTCCGAGCATTCTGTTCATTTTGGAGCACCAAAGTACCCCTTTAATGGAATAATACTGGAGAATTTCAGTGTCAAAATATAAGAGAACGACTGAGGATTATATGAGAACAACTGTGACGGCAAAAATAGGGATAACATCACACGATCCAGTCTACATTATACGCTGCTCGGAATGTTCTACAACTCAAAAGAGAAGGAACAAGAAACCTGACAAGTCTGTGGTCACACTTGATCAGCGGGGGCGGGGACTTATTAATAAGGGTGTGGACACGCCCCCTCCCATAGACATGATTGACTCCTCTAACCTTTGGATAGGGGATAAGATATCTAGCAGCGGAGTACTCCTTTAACACCGACCTGGTCAGTAGGAGGAGGACTGGAGTATAATACAGGATATAACTCAGGATCAGTACAGGATAAGTAATGTAATGTATGTACACAGTGACCTCACCAGCAGAATAGTGAGTACAGCTCTGGAGACAGGTTGTGTTCTGCTGAGCTCCTGAGACTTCCACAGAAGCAGTGATTTCCTTCCGCCCCTCCCCAGGTGTGGGGCATACACCTGGGTAGGTTTCCTGCTATGGAGCCCAGGGGATCTGGAGCTTCATCTTGCACTCCCCGTACCCGGCTGGCGGGGGGTGCCAAGGAAAATGCCACGGCCACTAATCAGGACGGAATTAGGAGAACAACCAGGGCTCACAGTAATGTGGTGCCCCCTCCCCCGTCCTCAGCTGGGAGCTGCAAAACCTCCAGCAAAAGCCCTGCAAGGAAAAGAAGCTCTTCAGGCAGAGGAGTGCAGTGAAGGCAGCTGTCTCTGGACCCTCACAACCCCAGCAATGGGGGGTAAAGGGGAACAGAGAATCACTGGCGACCTTTGGATCAAGAATCCAGGCGAAGATGGCTGAATATGAACAGCTTGGAAAGCAGCTTCGTGGCCTTAGAGAAGATCTAAAGTTTGCGGATCAGGCACCTAAGGCAAAGAGATCAGCATTCAACACCAAGGTGAGGTCTCTGAGGAAAGAGGTGGAGGAGCTTGTGAGGAGGAGATCGGACATTGTGGAGGAGCTTGTGAGGAGGAGATCGGACATTGTGGAGGAGCTTGTGAGGAGGAGATCGGACATTGTGGAGGAGATTGTGAGGAGGAGATCGGACATTGTGGAGGAGATTGTGAGGAGGAGATCGGACATTGTGAAGGAGCTTGTGAGGAGGAGATCGGACATTGTGGAGGAGCTTGTGAGGAGGAGATCGGACATTGTGGAGGAGCTTGTGAGGAGGAGATCGGACATTGTGGAGGGTGCTGGGTTTCTTGGTGAGAAGCTAATTCATGAGGAGAGGTTCTCCAGCATGAGGGCCTCCAGAGGTTGTGAAAGTCAGCAAGATGAGGATTGTCGCAGTGAGGAGGAGGAGATGGAGGAAGGTGATGGAGGTGAGGAGGGCAATGTGAGTGAGGGGGATATGGACACTGTTTCGGTATGTGCCACCATTGCTACCCCTGACCCCCCACTTACCCTGAGTGCAGACTATATAAACCCGGCTCAGGTGGCCTTACCTCTCTCCAGTGAGGATGATGACGGCAGTGACTGCGGTGAAGGCAGCGGCTTGGCAGACGGGGGTCTCCTGCGGGCGATTGTAATGCAGGAGTCACCCACCCGTCTAGAAAATTTTTCTTTTGGAGACGATTTGGGCCCAGAAGAGAAGAGGAGGAATAAAAAAAAGGGCAAGAAAAGAAAGAAAACTGAGGGACAAGTGAAGTTTGTCTTTTCTCCCTTCCAGCAGTCTGAGTCGGCTGAAAAGTCGGTTCAGGGTGCTGGGTCCCCCAACCTGCCAGACCCCGTTTCTGTAGTGGAGCGGGGCCAGCATGGGGGATACAGTAGTGCACCCAAAATGGCTGTGGGTGCTATAGAAAAAAAAGGGCACCCTCCTGTGAGGGGGGAGGGTGTCCAGTCACCAGAAAATGGCGGCAGATTCACCCGTTCAGTTGAAGTGGGCGGTACTGGTCCTGGCGCTGCAGGGCATTCTCCTGTGAGGGGGGGGGAGTGTCCGGGCACCGGACCCTGTTGGTTCAGGGGGCGGTCCCCTAGGTGATGTGGTTGGTACCGGTTCTGGCGCCAGGGGGCACTCCGCTGTAAAGGGGGAGGTTCCCTGTGCGTCGGCTGTAGCGGGAGTAAGTCCGGAGGGACAGTCATTTTGCGAGGGGCGTGGCCACCTATGTCAGAGGCGGAGCGTGTGTCTGCACCCCAAGAGACGGGAAGAAAGAACTATGCAGCGCCAATTCTGAAACCGGCAGCCATTAAACATGCAAAAGACCCAGCCAGCCCAGTCTGTAACACACCAAGGGAGAGTGTAGGCAAGAGTGAAAGTGAGAGCAAAAATGGTAATGTGCAAAATGTGAATGATGGTGGTGTGCATGGGAGGAGTTGTGGTAGCAGTGTGGATGAGGGGGGAACTTGTGGGGTGCAAGAGAGGGGTGCAAGTGGAGTGAAAGAGAGGGGTGCAAGTGGGGCGCAAGAGAGGGGTGCAAGTGGAGTGAAAGAGAGGGGTGCAAGTAGGGTGCAAGAGAGGGGTGCAAGTGGAGTGAAAGAGAGGGGTGCAAGTGGGGTGCAAGAGAGGGGTGCAAGTGGGGTGCAAGAGAGGGGTGCTAGTGAAATGCAGGTGAGGAGCGGTAGTGGAATGGGAGAGAGAGGTGTTATGGCTGATATTTCTGTCAAGAATAATGGTCCTGGTTTGGTTTCTGGTTCGACTGCCCCCCCGGTAGTGGTCCCTCCCGACATCCGGGCAGGAAAGTGGCCGTAGGAATGTGGTCCGTTTAGTGTGGAGGGGCGAAGATGCGTGTCCGCCTCGGGGAAAGGTGGTTGAGCTCCTCCTCCGGATGGAATTCAGGGCAAGTGACATCTTTGCCCTGATCCACCCCTACGGTACTTCCGAGTTTGATATCAGCTTCGCTCGGCCAGAGGGTTTGGAACTTTTCTGGTCGAACTATGAGGTGGTGAAAAGCCCGGCTGGCGGGATTTTGCCGTAAAGGCGATATCCCGTCAGAATTTGGTCAAGAAAGTGACCGTTTTGACACGTAACGAGTCACTATCTTGCTATGACATCATGACCTGGCTCAGCCGATATGGGGATGTGACGGACATGCCAAAAAAGAACTATGATGAACATGGGATCTGGTCTGGGGCCTGGACGTTTTCCGTCAAACTGAAGCGTTCGGGGAGCACTGTTGCCCACATCCCATCAGCTGCTTTTCTTGGGAGAGACAGAATCCAAGTTTTCTACCAGGGGCAGCCCAAGGTCTGTCACAGGTGTGGCAGCCCCACTCACTTTAGCGCAGCCTGTACCGTGCAGGTCTGTGCACTGTGCGGTGGGGTAGGTCATCTTGCCGCATCCTGTAGGCAGATCCGGTGTCATCTGTGTGGTGTCTTAGGACACCCTTTCAGCCGTTGTCCTAGCGCCTTTGCCCGTGCGACGGTCACCTTGGCTGGAGATGGCGGTAATGTTGCTTCAGCTGGAGAGGGCACGAGTGCGGGTGAAGGTGCAACAGGGTCAGTGAAGAGGAAAAGTCCCGCCAAGCTGAGGCGGGAGGCTAATCGCAGAAGGAGCAGGGAACTGGAGAGTTCCCATGTGGCAGGGGTAGCTTCTGGCCCTGCTCCAGAGGTTAGTCCTGAAACTGCTGAGGCCCTGGAGGAGAATGTGCTGGATGAGGAAATGAGGAGAATCTGTAGAGAAGAGGGCAGCAAGGCCGATCTTTCCGATTCCTCCCACTATGAAAGTGTGGATGAGGAGGGTGAAGAGCGGCCAAAAAAGAAGGGCAATAAAAGGGGAAAGAAGAGGTCGGAGCCCTCTAGTCCCCGTGCTACGGACCAGGTCCCAAGCGGAAGCTTACCTGCCCCCCCTCTGATTGATCTGTCTAATCGGTACTCTGTCCTTGAAGACATCTCCTCCCCTTCCTTGAAGGAGGGGGTCGAGGATGGGGTGCCTGAAGTGGGGAAGCCTCCAGGGGGAACTGGGCCCTGTCCTGAAGGGGCAATTTCCTCAGGGGATGGGGCCAAACCGGAGCCAGATGGAGATGGGGATTCAAAAATGGACCTGTCAGAATCAAAAAAACGGTCCAAAGAGAAGGAAACCTCCTCGTCTGGGGATGAGGGGGTGAAGAAAAGACAGAAATGATGGGGTTAGGGCCATCTAACTCGATCACCCATGATGGCGGCACTCACCCCATTGACGCTGGCATCCATTAACTGTGCCAGCATAAAGTCTGATACGGCTAGATTCGCAGCCTTTGATTTTCTCGGCCGTGTTGAAGCCGATATTTTGTATCTGCAGGAGACCAGGTTGTCAGATCTAGCCTCTCTGGTAAAAGCCAGGAGAGAGTGGAGGCGCGGCCCCTCCCACTGGTCTCTTGCGGCTGAGCCGTATAGTGGGGTGGCGGTCCTTTTTACCGCTCCGGTTGAATGCCGACGGGTTATTGAGTTAGAAATGGGGAGGTGCCTGATCTTAGATGTCCTCATGAAGGGGCAAGAGCTCCGGCTCATTAACATCTACGCCCCACAAACCAAGTGGGACCGTAAAGATCTCTTTATGAGGATTAAGCCCTTTCTTTTTACAAGCCGACAGGTGATCTTTGGAGGGGATTTCAATACTGTCACAAGGTCCCAAGATAGGAGAGGTTCCAATGATCGGTTGGCTTATGATAGCATAGCTCTCAATAGTATAGTTAGGGAAGCTCGCCTAGAGGATGCCCACATTCGGAGCCCCTCAGGCCACGCGGGTTTCACCTATCATCGAGGTAGCTGCAGGTCTAGAATAGACAGGTTTTATTTGAAGGAGGAAGCGGTCTCTTCCGCAGTGTCCGTGGTTGAGGTGGAGTTCTCCGATCACTGTATGATTTCTTTTTCCTTGAATGTTTCAGAGACCCCCCGGATGGGTAAAGGTTATTGGAAGCTGAATTCGTCCCTCCTGGAGGAAGCTGAGGTAAGACAGTCCTTTGAGGATTTTCTTCAGAGTCAGGTACCTTTACTGGACCTTTGTAGTAGTAAGTCAGAGTGGTGGGAGATATTCAAGAAGAGGGTTGCGGGGTTCTTCCGCCAGCTCTCGAGTATCGCCTGTATCAGGGACTGAGGAGGAAACTCAAGCTTCTTGTTTCGACTGGAGGTAGCCGAGAGGATATCTCCAGAGTGAAATCCTTGCTGATGAGGTGTCAGTACGATAGGCACGCATCCTTGGTTTTTGAGAGGGATTTCGGGAAATACCGCTTGCCCGACCCTTACAGAAACTGTAAGATGTCAGTGAGTAGTAAAGTCATTTCAGGACTGATCGATAGTACAGGATCTCTGAATCAGTCCAGATCAGGGATCCTGGAGATCGTCAGATCCTTCTACTCGCACCTCTTGGGAAGGAAGGATCTAGATCGAGACGGGATGTCGGCTTTCCTGGCTGAAACCATTCCTGAGCCAGGGGTAGACCCCTCTCTTGATGTTTTGGCAGAAGAAATCAGGGAAGAGGAAGTGAGACTGGCGATCGAGGGGCTTGCCCCCAAGAAGTCACCAGGTCCGGATGGCTTAACATCCGAGTGGTACAGGGCCTTTAAGGAGTCTTTAGCTCCCCTCTTGACTGAGGTATTCAATGAGTGTCTCTCCTCGGGCACTCTGCCGAAGTCAATGAGGAGGTCAGCCCTGATTCTTCTCTCAAAGGGTAAAGATCCCAGCCGTATTGAGAATTGGAGGCCCATAGCTCTTCTCAATACGGACAGGAAGCTTCTGGCCAAGATACTGTTTAATCGGCTGGTGAAGTTTGCACCCCGGCTCCTTTCGGGGGCTCAGCACTGCTCTGTTCCAGGCCGAAGCACCTTAAGTGCGGTCCTTAGTGTCAGGGAGGCAGTGGAGCGGAGTAGTGCGGGTCTCTGGAAGGGGTACCTGCTGTCCCTGGATCAGGCCAAAGCATTTGATCGGGTGAACCATGACTACCTCTGGTCCGTCCTACTGAGATATGGCTTACCGTGTACTTTTGTTAATTGGCTTAAGATCTTGTATACAGGGGCAGAGAGTTTCCCGCTGGTGAACGGTTGGTCTGGCCACTCTTTTGAGGTGGGGTCCGGAGTCCGTCAGGGTTGTCCTTTGAGCCCGCTTTTATACGTGTTCGCAATCGACCCCTTCGTCCGGAGGGTAGATTGTGGGCCGTTGGCGGGAGTCGGGATGAGTCTGGCGGAGCTGGATGTTGCCCAGAGAGTAGTGGCGTACGCTGATGATGTCACCATTTTCGTGTCCTCGAGAGAGGGGGTTGATGTGGTGATGTCGGAGGTGGAACGCTACTCGGAGGCATCCGGGTCTAAGATCAACCGGGATAAGTGTGAAAGTCTTTGGCTGGGAGGGGGAGATCCCACGTTTGATCTCCCGGACACCCTTCCAGGGCCCCAAGAGTCAGCAAAAATTCTGGGCATCACATTCGGCCAGGATGATTATCCCACCAAAAACTGGGATGGTAAGCTCCAGGATGCCACTCAGAAGGTGGACCAGTGGAAGGGTTGGTCTATGACCCTCAGGGAAAGGGTACACCTGATCAAATCGTACCTGCTCCCCTTGTTTATCTATCTGGGCAGTGTATGTATCTTGCCAGAGGCTTACTATACTAGGATCTACAGCCTGTTTTTCCAACTGTTATGGGGGAACAGGATGAACCTAGTCAAGAGGGAGGTTACGTATCGCACGAGGAGACTAGGGGGCTTATCTATGGTAAACCCTGTGGTGTTCTTAACGAACACCTTCTTGAAAGCTAACATCTCGAACCTCTGGTCAGAGAGGGCTCCTCCGTGGGTACTCTCCTGCAGGGAATGGTTTCGGCCTTTCTTCCAGGAATGGGAGACAGGAGGGCAAGTGAAGGACCTCCGTACGCCCCATGGATATCTTCCGGCTTACGCTACCCCGACTCTGAAGGCGATACGTCGGTGGGGTCTGGGAGTGTGGGAGATCAGGACCCAGTCAAGGCAGTTCCTTGACAAACGGGTTCTGTTGACCCACTTCCAGAAGCCTTTTGGCTCTCAGGGACTGCCCAGGCCGGGATCTGAGGGTGGGGTTGTATCTTTTAAACATGAAAAGGATCCCCCAGAAGTTTTGGGACTTGGCCTGGCGCTGCTTTCAGGGGAAGCTATATGTGAGGGACAATTTGAAGTGTAGGAGATCTGATGACCGGGGGTGTCCCCGAGAAGAGTGCGGGGACATGCTGGAAAGCATGGACCATTTCCTGCTTCATTGTCCCTTTCATATAGGGGTCTACAACCGGGTGGGTGCTTCTATCGGCTGGAGTCAACTTGCCGGCCTTACCTATCCGGAGTGGGCTTATGGGGCATTCAGGACCCTGGGTGGCCGTGATCGGGGCACTTTATTCTTAGTCAGTTTAGTGGTTAGGTACTACACGTGGAATGCACGGTGTTTAGTGTCTACACAGCGCAAAGTCCTCTCCGAGGTGGAGGTCTGTAGGAATATCACTGGTGACCTCGGGAAGATCAGGTCTTTGGAGTATGGCAGTCTTGGTACCAGTAGGGCTTCTCTCCTATGGAGAGGGTTTTCTTTTGATGTGCCCTAGGTACTAGACCTTTTGGGTAGAGTACCCTTGATTTGGTTAGGGACAGTGATGTAGGGACAGGGTTAGGGTGATAGTAGGGTCAGTTTATTTTTAGGGATAATGGTAGGGAGAGAGGTAGGGTGGAGTTAGGGAAAGAATATAAATTTTGTATGTATCAGGATTGCCATCCTTTTTCCTGGTGGTGGGCTAATGCATGTGCACCATAGCTTTTTGTTTTGTTTTCAGATGTTAAGGTTATGAAGGGCTTACAGGCACCAAACTTGGGCCTAAAGTGGGTTGTATTGTTTGTTTATGTATATTGTAATGCTGATAATGATAAAGTTGGTTGGGAGGAGTTCTAGGTTGGGAGGGCGTATTTGTGGGTGGTGGTGGTTGTTTGTTTTGGTGGACCTGGCATGGGTCAGTTATGGACTGGACATTGAGGACTATGAACTGTATGGACTCTGACCCATGTACAGGAGGGCGGGTGGTGTGGGTGAAGGGACAGTTTAGTGTAGGTTGTTTTATTGTATTTGTAGGTGTGTTTTCTGTATATTTAGGTGTATATTTAGGTGTATATAGTCTATATGTATAATATGTTATAATTTTGTTTATCTTATATTATGGCAGTCGAACCAGTTGTTATTTTTGTAGTAATTTTTATTTTTATTTATTTTTTGGTATTTTTGTATCCCGTAGTGGATTTCGTTTTTATTTGGTCTAGGTCTTCTTTTCCCCAGGTTTGGGTGTTTTTGAGTTATAGATTTAATTTTCTTTCTTAACAATTAGGAGGGGGGAAAAAAAAAAAAAGTATGTGTATATATACATATATATATATATATATATATATATATTAAATTAATGGGGTGTAGTGGGAGTCCTTGTTGTGTGTGTTTTCCCAAGTTTGGGTGTTTTTGAGTTACAGCTAAATTGTGCTATTTTTATGTTTCTTTTTTGGTAATGCAAGTTGAGTATGCATGTGAGTGTTGTTAGATATTTGGTTATGTAAGGTGCGTCTCTAGTATTTTCTAGGGAATACTGGGCTGGCCGGTTAGGCAGGATTTATGTTCTTTTACTTGAAATGTAAAGTTTGGGTTTATGTTATTTTATGTTGTTGTTTTCAGTTATGGCAAAGTTGTGCTGGTTTTGTGTTTGTTATGATTAAAATTTTTCTAATAAAAAAGATTTACAGGATATAACTCAGGATCAGTACAGGATACGTAATCAAGGTGATACTGCAGCCTCCAGATTCCCCAGATCTCATCTGATCGATCATCTGTGGGATCTGCTGGAGAAACAGGTCCCCTCCATGGAGGCCGCACCGCACACCGTACAGGACCTGATCCCACAGGACACAGCACTGGACTATGGGGTCCATGTATAAGGGTCACAGAACAGGACTATGGGGTCCATGTATAGGAGTCACAACACAGGGCTATGGGGTCCATGTATAGGGGTCACAACACAGGGCTATGGGGTCCATGTATAGGGGTCACAGAACAGATTTATGGGGTCCATGTATAGGGGTCACAGTACAGGTTTATGGGGTCCATGTATAGGGGTCACAGAACAGATTTATGGGGTCCATGTATAGGGGTCACAGAACAGGTTTATGGGGTCCATGTATAGGGGTCACAGAACAGGTTTATGGGGTCCATGTATAGGGGTCGCAGAACAGATTTATGGGGTCCATGTATAGGGGTCACAGTACAGGTTTATGGGGTCCATGTATAGGGGTCACAGAACAGATTTATGGGGTCTATGTATAGGGGTCACAGAACAGGTTTATGGGGTCCATGTATAGGGGTCACAGCACAGGATTATGGGGTCTATATATAGGGGTCACAGCACAGGGCTATGGGGTCCATGTATAGGGGTCACAGAACAGGTTTATGGGGTCCATGTATAGGGGTCACAGAACAGGGTTATGGGGTCCATGTATAGGGGTCACAGCACGGGACTATGGGGTCCATGTATAGGGGTCACAGCACAGGACTATGGGGTCCATGTATAGGGGTTACAGAACAGGTTTATGGGGTCCATGTATAGGGGTCACAGAAAAGGTCTATGGGGTCCATGTATAAAGGTCACAGCACAGGACTATGGGGTCCATGTATAGGGGTCACAGAACAGGTCTATGGGGTCCATGTATAGGGGTCACAGCACAGGTTTATGGGGTCCATGTACAGGGGTCACAGTACAGGTTTATGGGGTCCATGTATAGGGGTCACAGTACAGGTTTATGGGGTCCATGTATAGGGTCACAGTACAGGTTTATGGGGTCCATGAATAGGGGACACAGCACAAGTCTCAGTGGTCTCAGTGGATGGCTCACAGCACAAGTCTACGACCTATTTATTATGTGTAATGTGGCCCCCACCATATATAAAATGTTCTGTCTCTGGAAACCCCCTTTATGGGACCTAGTGTTCTTTTCCGCGTTTATCCTCTTATTTTGTGAACCTCTGTGGTCTCGGTGAATGTGCCCACTCCTGAGCTCGGTGAATAGAGATTACTTAGAAAATATTGTGTCAGGCACATGAAGGGAAGGGCGAGCGCCATGGTTTTATTATCACACAAATCCTTCCAGCATCGGGCCTGTAATCTGCGCCACTTCTCAATGGCGTCTAATCTCTATTCAGACCGGATTTAACCTCTTATCATTCTCTCAATCTTTATTTCTTTCAGACGCCGTAATAGACGATCAAAAAAAAGTATCCGGCCTTTATTTTAGCTGAAGAATTTGTGCTTTATCTATTATGACCAATGGTCGGCAACGCCATCGAAACTGGAGGAATCGGTGATAGGAACTAAAGGTAAGAAAAACTTTGACTAAAAGAGTAGAGTCCATTATACTCCGAGGACTTAGAGGGGGATGAGGATGTGTTGGGGCCCACGGCGGCGTCCGTCAGGCTTATAATATATATATATATAATAAAAAAAGTCAATGTATTTATCTATATATGTATGTTTATGGAATCTCCCAGAACTTAGATGGTGATAACGATTTGTTGATGCAGATTGCGGCCTCCTTCAGACTTATATACTGTATATATCAATCAATATATGTATCTATATATGTATGTGTGCAGCTCACCGCCACGTCCGACCAATGTAAGGAAAGGTGAGGACGCACCCGACCAACTGTAAACAAGAATTTCCAGCACGGCAGCTTCTCTTATGAACTTCCAGCTTTACTGCAATATAAATAATCCAACACACAGGACAGGAGGATGGTGACGCGTTTCGGTCTGTTTACCAGACCTTTGTCATACAACAATGAATTAAAAACCAGAACCCGATACAGTGACCCCCCGACCTGCGATGGCCCCGACATACCATATATATACAGTGACCCCCGACCTACAATGGCCCCGACATACCATATATATACAGTGACCCCCGACCTACGATGGCCCCGACATACCATATATGTATACAGTGACCCCCGACCTTGGATGGCCCCGACATATGATCATTTCAGCATACGATCACTCTCAGAGGCCATCACATGGTGAAGGCAGCATCAACATGCGATGCTTTTGTATGTCGGGGCCATCACATAAACGGCTATCCTGCAGCGCAGACTGCTTCAGCTGCCACCGGATAGCCGTTTACGGTGCCCCGTGTGCTCCGCTGACGATCACTTACCTGTCCTCGGGACTCCGGCGCATCCTCTTCAGGATCCCCTCCATCGTCGGCACTCTCCATCGTCATCATCACGGCGCTGCGCACGTCGTCCCGTCAACCAATAGGAGCGGCGTGCGTAGCGACGTGATGGCGGCGATGGAGAGCGAGGATGCCGGGGAAGCAGAGGCCTTGCCGGAGCATCGGGGACACCTCGGGGACGCGGCGACAGTGATGGACGGCGACATCCAGGGCAGCGGTGACGAGCGGTGACGGTCCGGAGTGGCGGGGACAGGTGAGTGCAACCTCCAATACCAGTGGTCTTCAACCTGCGGACCTCCAGATGTTGCAAAACTATAACTCCCAGCATGCCCGGACAGCCGTTGGCTGTCCGGGCATGCTGGGTGTTGTAGTTTTGCAACATCTGGAGGTCCGCAGGCTGTAGACCACTGTCCTATACTTTACATTGCACGGATCCCTCAACATACGATGGTTTCAACAAACGATGGTCCATTTGGAGCGGATTACCATCGTATGTTGAGGGACCACTGTATAGGGACAGGAAGCTGACTTGATTCCAAACATCTGTGGAACCCGGTCAGCTTACGGGCGCGTTCACACTGAGTAATTCCTCTCGAATTCTCCGCTCCACATTAATGCTCATCTCCTCTGCCCATTGACCTTTAATATTTTTCTGCTGTCCTGTTCACACTGCGGAAATTCCGCGAGCAGAATCCAATAGAAGTCAATGGTAAAAACTAAAATTCTGCCCGACATCGTTTTCAAGCGGATTTCAGAAAAGTAGATGAAATAGCCTCCTCCTTCATTCCTCTTCATTTCCACATGGAAATTCTGCTTGATGGATGAAATGACAGAAGGCAACAATTTCCTGACCGTTATTCCTCGTGAATTCCTGAATAACTCTTCACATACTCGTAATACACAGTGAGTTAAAATCATTCATGTTTTATAAACGTAAATAAGATTTCAACAGGTACAGGGCAATATATAAGAAGACAAATGTAAGTGTATAAATGTGTAATACCCTAAACATATAGCGGGAATATGGAGAGAGACGCACAAATAAACCGCATCAAATCTGCATGGTGTGAATTGGTGTCAACATCCCATATAAAAGATGATGAGAGACAAACGCTCCCAATAGATGGAAAACAGTGAGAAGTCAAGAAATCTTCATAACAGCCCAACATAGTCCTCTGCTGTGCAGCCATATACATACATATTCAGCCGCAGGAGCCTTGGTGCCAACCGAGTAGGTTTATTTGTGATGTTCTGCACAAAAAGACTCAGAGACAAGATCTGCCCTATAGTGGGGGCCTCCTTGAACTTGACCTATATCCGTATTTTAGCGCTTCCTTGTATACCACATCAGATGTAATAAGTGGCTGTATCGATGTTACAAATCTCTTTATACTCCTCACTGGAAGTCGTAACAAATGTGATGGGTGTTGTCGCTTTATCCACAGAAGCCCTGGGGTTTATCTTTAGTAGTAATAAGATCTGTTCTACCTGAGGCCACTCTAATACCTCCATCAGTATCTCACAGGGAATACCCCCATATCCGTAAATGGGTGGCTGTCTGTTGGGACTCCTGCAGGAAATCACTCCCTTGATTCCCAATTCCTGCTGATCTGGATCATCTTGGCTACTGGCCAACATGGGGGGGGGGGGGGGGGGCTGGCACAAAGCAGCACGTAGTATAGCATTGACCGCAGTCCATGTCTCCCCTCATGTGAAGGTCGAGGAAATCAACTTCTACACCACTATGCATGACTGTGAAAACCAAATTACATCCATTGTTATTCAGGTAAGTGGTAAAGTCCTGAATAACAATGGATGTAATTGGTTCTGCACAGTCCCTACATCAGAGGTCCCGTATGAAAAGTTGATTTCCTCGACCTTCACATGAGGGAGACATGGACTGCGGGTCAATGCTCATACTACGTGCTGCTTATGTGCAGAACCCCCCCCCCATAGACGCTCCTGTTACCTGGAAATAAAATTGTTTGTCGAACATAAAAATATTGTAGCCCAAAATAAATTCTACCATAAGCAGGATGTACTCACAAAATCCCTCTGGGTATCTGGCATATATTGTCAAGAAACAAGACAGCGCAGTAAGCGCCAGGAGGAATCACCCAAACTCAGGGGTGGGGTGTGACGACATGAGGGGGCGGGACTATGACATCACAAGCTCCCTTTAAGTTTACGGTATAGGCCACTGTCCAGGATCACCACTACTCCCCCCTTATCCGCCTGTCGTATCGCGATATCAGACATCTTGTCATTGTCTAAAGGTGAGATTGTGTTACCTACTGGACCTCTTGTGTGTTAGAGATATCAGTTCCTGAAATTGATCTAGTGTAGGCGTTCGTGAGGAAATGGGATAAATCCCGGATAAGTGGTGGAGAAGTCAGGGATATCATTAAGAGATGACGGATTAAACATCTCCTGCAATTCGGAAACAGCGACCTGCTCAACAAATGTGGCAGCGGCCGATGCTTCCGATACAGTGTGGACATTGACATCACTAGAATCATTGTCATCCATGGTACCCAAGAACTGATTAGGCACAGAGCCGTCATTTATAGAGGAAACATTAGACGCACTGTTCGCTGAAATAAAGTGCTTCCTAATAGTGATATCTCTACAAAGAGATTTACATCTAGTAGTGTTTAAAAAATGTAAATGACGGAGACAATGAAAGTCCTTTAGACATGACATCAATCTGTTCTACGCTAAACACTTTAGCAGATAGGTTAAATATAGGAACGTCTACAACCTCCTGCTGCGCTGAGTGTTCCTCGCTGCGAGGATGGTGTTTCCTCCCCGCCCTGCACTGTTTTTTGTCTTCGTAATGGCCAGTGTAGACTTGGAGTTTGTTGTCAGGGGTGAAGATGCTGCATTTGGAGTAAGCGAGGTTTGGTGTGCCGAGGGATCTTCCGTATCGGGACCTGATTCCATAGAATCCCCATCAGAGAAGGTGAAGCCAACCTTCGTGTCTTTCTTGGGGGTCTTTTTGGTGTAATTTTTGTGGCTCCAATTGCTCTTTAAAATGGATCGGGGAGTTGAGTTAGTCGCGCCTACATCAGGCCATTGGAAAACAGAGTCCGTTCTGTAATCTTGTAAGTCCCGGATGAACTTTCTCTGTTTAACTTTGACTATAAATGTATGTATGTATGTATGTATGTGTGTCTGTATGTGTATGTATGTGTATGTGTGTGTATATGTATGTGTATGTATATGTATGTATAGAGGTATGTATGGATGTATATATGTGTGTGTGTGTATGTATGTATGTGTGTATGTGTGTGTATATGTATGTGTATGTATATGTATGTATAGATGTATGGATGTATATATGTGTATGTATGTGTATGTATGTATGTGAGTGTATATGTATGTGTATGTATGTATGGATGTATATATGTGTATGTATGTATGTGAGTGTATATGTGTGTGTATGTATGTATGGATGTATATATGTGTGTATGTATGTATGTATATATATGTATGTATGTATGTATGTGTGTGTGTATATTTGTATGTGTGTATGTGTGTATGTGTATGTGTGTGTGTATGTGTGTATATGTATGTGTGTGTGTGTATGTATGTATGTGTGTGTGTATATTTGTATGTGTATGTATGTGTGTATATATGTATGTGTGTGTGTATGTATGTATGTATGTGAGTGTATATGTATGTGTATGTATATATATATATATGTGTGTATGTATGTATGGATGTATATATGTGTGTGTGTATGTATGTATGTATGTATGTATATATATGTATGTATGTATGTATGTGTGTGTGTATATTTGTATGTGTGTGTATGTGTATGTATGTTTGTGTGTGTGTATGTGTGTATGTGTATGTATGTATGTTTGTGGGCTCCATATTTCAATTAAACTTGGTACACATCTTTTTCGTATGTAAAATAAAAATATAGTATAGTTTAGGGATTTACGATTCGGTCAATTTCCGCAGCGAGAGAAAACTTCCGTACAATTTCTGAAGCCCGAGAATAACATGATCAGGAGATGTACCAGAAGTCTTATGCAGGATATCCCAATATCAACAATCTCCGCAGTCTTAGAGTAAAAGTGCGCAGTCCGAACAGTTAAATCATACTTTACCATCATGTTGCTGTGGCGGCAGGAGCTCCAGTGATTGCCTGGTAGTTTTAAATATCCTGCTGCAACAGCAACGGTGATGTGGTGTTCCGGTACTGTACGTGTACTGTAACTTGTGTAATAAGTCCCCAAAGTCAGAGTTCCTCCATACTTATAGGATGCTCTTAGTGGGATAACCCCTAGTCGCCTCTTCCTACTTTAATTTGGCGATCCTTTTTGGGGAGGAAAATAAACAAAGGAGGAAGCTTTTGACTTCATATGCAGTCCTCATATATTGTTGTCATATCCCAACCCCACATCTCGACCTCCTGTCCCGACCTCCTATACTGACCTCCTATCCTGACCTCCTATCCCGTCTTCCTATCCCGTCCTCCTATCTCGTCCTCCTATCCTGACCTCCTATCTCGACCCCCTATCTCGACCTCCTATCTCGACCTCCTATCCCGTCCTCCTATCCCGTCCTCCTATCTCGACCTCCTATCCAGTCCTCCTATCTCGACCTCCTATCCCGACCTTCTATCTCGACCTCCTATCCCGACCTCCTATCCCGACCTCCTATCCCGACCTCCTTTCCCGTCCTCATATCTCGACCTCCTATCTCGACCTCCTATCCCATCCTCCTATCTCGACCTCCTATCCTGACCTCCTATGCAGACCTCTTATCCTGTCCTCCTTTCCCGACCTCCTTTCCCGTCCTCATATCTCGACATCCTATCTTGACCTCCTCTCCCGTCCTCCTCTCTCGACCTTCTATCCCAACCTCCTATCCAGACCTATCCCGTCCTCATATCTTGTTCTTCTATCCCGACCTCCTATCCCGACCTCCTATCCCGACCTCCTATCTCAACCTCCTATCCCGACCTCCCATCCCGTCCTCATATCCCGACTCGTAATAGTTGTACCAGGTAATGAAATAGCTCAGGCTGTATGGAAATTATATGGGAACATACATTTCCCATTGATTTGCATGGGACTTTAACCCCTTAACGACGCAGGACGTATATTTACGTCCTGCGCCGGCTTCCGCCATATATGAAGCGGGGTCGCAGCGCATCACATCGCGTCGGTCACCGGCGCTCATCAACGGCCGGGACCTGCGGATAATACCACACATCACCGATCGCGGCAATGTGCGGTATTAACCCTTTAGAAGCGGTGGTCAAAGCTGACCGCCGCTTCTAAAGTGAAAGTGAAAGTATCCCGGCTGGTCAGTCGGGTTGTTCGGGACCGCCGCGGTGAAATCGCGGCATCCCGAACAGATTACAGGACACCGGGAGGGCTCTTAGCTGTCCGATCGATGAATGACTGCTCCGTGCCTGAGATCCAGGCAGGAGCAGTCAAGCGCCGATAACACTGATCACAGGCGTGTTAATACACGCCAGTGATCAGGATGAGAGATCAGTGTGTGCAGTGTTATAGGTCCCTATGGGATAACAATGATCAGTATAAGAGATCAGTGTGTGCAGTGTTATAGGTCCCTATGGGATAACAATGATCAGTATAAGAGATCAGTGTGTGCAGTGTTATATTCTCCTATGGGATAACAATGATCAGTATAAGAGATCAGTGTGTGCAGTTATAGTCTCCTATGGGATAACAATGATCAGTATAAGAGATCAGTGTGTGCAGTGTTATAGGTCCCCATGGGATAACAATGATCAGTATAAAAGATCAGTGTGTGCAGTGTTATAGGTCAAAAAAAAGTGTTAATAAAGGTCATTTAACCTTTAA
>NC_079198.1:144258467-144328467 GCF_029499605.1 Hyla sarda | reverse complement strand
TAGTTATTTATTTATATGAAGTTAAATTAGGAAACTATTATAGAAAAGGATGTGATGAAATTCCATCCAAAAAGTAATTTATAGGAAATGAATAAGATCGCGGTCCGTCTGAGGGCCTTTAATTATCTCTGTAAATCGTACCAATTCTACGGACGCCGCCGAAAAACTTTCCACATATAAAATGAGAAGAGAATGAGATGAATATAAAGGACGAAGAAGCTTTGAGGTCAAGCTGTGCCCGGCCATTGTCTTCTTAAAGGGATTGTCTGGATAAAACGCCCCAAACACATGGTCTACTAGGACATATGGAGACCCACATTACCAAGAGGAAGCACCAGGGCCAAGTGCCATACGGCCAACAGGAGGTCCATAGAATCCACCCAACATAATTGGGTAGAAAACAGTGATTTGACCACAACATCTGAATATATCCTTAAAGGGGGACTCCAGTGGAAAACTATTTTTTTTTTTTTATTAAATCAACTAATGGTAGAAAGTTAAACGGATTTGTAAATTACTTCTATTTAAAAATCTTAATCCTTCCAGTACTTAACAGCTGCTGTAAGCTCCACAGGAAGTTGTGTAGTTCATTCCAGTCTGACCACAGTGCTCTCTGCTGCCACCTCTGTCCTTGTCAGGAACTGTCCAGAGCAGGAGAGGTTTGCTATGGGGATTTGCTCCTCTTCTGGACAGTTCCTGACACGGACAAAGGTGGCAGCAGAGAGCACTGTGGTCAGACTGGAAAGAACTACACAACTTCCTGTGCAGCATGGAGCAACTGATAAGTACTGGAAGGAGTGAGATTTTATATAGAAGTCATTTCCTTTCTGTCTGACCACAGTGCTCTCTGCTGACACCTCTGTCCATTTTAGGAACTGTCCAGAGCAGGAGCAAATCCCCATATCAAACCTATCTGCTCCGGACAATTCCTAAAATGAATAGAGGTGTCAGCAGAGAGCACTGTGGTCAGACAGAAAGGAAATTCAAAAAGAAAAGAACTTCCTGTGGAGCATACAGCAGCTGATAAGTGCTGTAAGGATTAAGATTTTTAAATAGAAGTCATTTACAAATCTGTTTAACTTTCTGGCACCAGTTGATTTAAAAAAATATGTTTTCTAGGGGTGTACCCCTTTAAAGGAGTAGTCCAGTGGTGAACAACTTATCCCCTATCCTAAGGATAGGGGATAAGTTTGAGATCGTGGGGGGTCCGACCGCTGGGGACCCCTGCGATCTCCTGTACGGAGCCCCGACAGCCCGCGGGAAGGGGGCGTGTCGACCTCCGCACGAAGTGGAGGCCGACACGCCCCCTCAATACAACTCTATGGCAGAGCCGAAGCGCTGCCTTCGGCAATCTCCGGCTCTGCCATAAAGATGTATTGAGGGGGCGTGTCGGCCGCCGCTTCGTGCGGAGGTCGACACCCGCTATCTGGCCGGAGAGCCGGGGCCCTGTACAGAGAGATCGCAGGGGGCCCCAGCGGTCTGACCCCCCCGCGATCTCAAACTTATCCCCTATCCTTAGGATAGGGGATAGGTTTTTCACCACTGGACTACCCCTTTAAGGTGTTTTCTAGGACTTTTTTTTTTTTATTATTGATAGCCTATCCCTAGGACAATGGTCTCCAAACTGTGGCCCTCCAGTTGCTGCAAAACTTCAACTCCCAGCATGCCCGGACAGCCGTTGGCTGTCCGGGCATGCTGGGAGTTGAAGTTTTGCAACAACTGGAGGACCACAGTTTGGAGACCATTGTCCTAGGGATAGGCCATCAATATCTTATTTTTAGGGGGCCTCAGGACTTTATTGAAGGGGCAGATGCTCTTACACGCACTTACCAGGCCCAGCTGATATTGCAATTCACTTCAATGAGACAAGCTGGTAGAAGTAAGATGGCGGCACGGCTTGAATTAGCACAATTACCTTTCAATCAGCCAATCTGCAATAGTGCCGGACCCCACTGATCGGATATTAATGGCCTATCCTGGGTTTTTCATAGAAAATCATTGCGGTCATTATAGCCTACCCCCGCCCCCCCCCCCCACCCCCACCACGATTTTACTACAAATCCTGTACTAAAGTTCTCCTATAAGTTTTTCTTTACATGGTATCTAAAGATTCAGTGGTTGCTTGGTATTTCACCCCAATAATGTCCAAAATGTAATAATGCCCCAAACATTTCCCATTTCTGCTGACCCTGTTGTGGTAACTGCCTTGGGGGGTGTAGTGTAGTTGGGGTGTTGCTTCAGTATGTGAGGGGTTAACCCCTTAAGGACCCGTTTTTTTTTCCGTTTTTGCATTTTCGTTTTTTCCTCCTTACCTTTAAAAAATCATAACTCTTTCAATCTTTCACCTTAAAATCCATATGAGGCTTATTTTTTGCGCCACCAATTCTACTTTGTAATGACGTCAGTTATTTTACCCAAAAATCTACGGCGAAACGGAAAAAATAATCAATGTGAGACAAAATTGAAAAAAAAACCCCATTTTGTAACTTTTGGGGTCTTTTGTTTCTGCACAGTACATTTTTTGGTAAAAATGACACCTTATCATTATTCTGTAGGTCCATACAATTAAAATGATACCCTACTTATATAGGTGATTTTGTCGGACTTCTGGAAAAAATCATAACTACATGCAGGAAAATTAATACATTAAAAATTGTCATCTTCTGACCCCTATAACTTTATTATTTTTCCGTGTATGGGGCGGTATGAGGGCTCATTCTTTGCACCATGATCTGAAGTTCTTAGCGGTACAATTTTTGCATTGATAGGACTTATTATACTTTTTACTCATTTTTTCATGATATAAAAAGTGACCAAAAATGCCCTATTTAGGACTTTGGAATTTTTTCACCGCGGCGATCCCGAACAGCTCCCTGAGCTAACCGGCATGGTTTCACTTTCATTTTAGACGCGACGTTCAACTTTGAACGGCACGTCTAAAGGGTTAATAGCGCGTGCTATTAGCCACGGGTCCCGGCCGTTGTTAGAGGCCCCGCCGTGGCCCCGCATTATAGATCGGGAGCAGACTCAGGGCGTACAGGTACGCCCTGGGTCCTTAACAGGTTAATTTAACCCTTGTCACTTGTGACGCCATGTTGAGAGTTAATACGCTGAGGTAAATCTTCGGCCTATCGCCACCCTTCCCAGGAACGAGTGGTGCGTGCTCAAATGAATGAAGGTCCACAATAGGGATGAACTTGAACTTGCATAAACTTTACTGAAGTACTTGCGGTACATCCAATTAACAGCAACAGTCTTAGTAATACAGTCTCTATACAGCACGGCAGTGATTGACAGATGCTGAGGACCATTGACTTAGAGTTATTAGAATTAGGATTGGTGCAGAGATCTGGATTTAGGGAAATATTTAGGTCCGGTGATCTTGCTGAGTTAATAGGGATTTAGATAACTCACAGTTTTGTAAAGATGGCCGTTGCCGCAAGGCTTGGGCCTGGTTACTGCTGATGACAGCTGCGCAGATCCTCCTTCCTCAGCAGCCCACGAGGAAAGAGAGCGAGTAATGGCCGCCGCTCCCTTATATGGGCAGGGGCCGTCCATTTGGATTGGTCCGTGTCAGCTGTCACTCACCGTCACAATGCATGGTGGGTGAACACGTCACTAGGACCTCCAAAGGTCCTAAAGCAAAACCATAGAGTTTACCTGATCACGTGACCCGCAGGTCCTGCTACGCTCCGAACAGGTAAATAACTAAATATATACATTTTTATACTTATAGTTATATAAATATTGAATAGAACTGCACTATACTAACTGACTAAGTGAGAGGTGACAAGGGGAAAACTAGACAAGACGGACCCCGATGTCCTAAGGACTCTGACTATGGGGACCTCTATACAGGTAACGTATAGGATACGGTATCGGGACACCACACTGTTAAATGCTGTTGGGACAAGGAGACACCTGGTGCCTTTCATACATCTGTCTGGGCTTCCATAACATAGAAAAATACCTTTATTTTTTGTGGAAGAGAATATCAAGTTCGTAAAAATAATGCGACATGTCAGCTGGAAGCCAAGCTCTGTTTTCAAATCTCATTTCTGGGCTGAGCATACAAATTGTGCAAAGATGCAACATTTGGAAACAGGGCTAAGCTTTTAGCTCACTGTCAATCAAGCAGATTCTCCTCCCATCCCTGTTGCTGCTTAATTGACTGTCAGCTTGACGCCGAGCTCTGTTTTCCCATTGCTGGGCTGTACATACAAATAGTGAAAGATGCAAGATTTGGAAACAGAGCTTGGCTTCCAACTGACTGTCAATCAAACAGCTCCTACCCTTCCATTCTTGCCACTGTTTTATTGACAGTATAAAAAAGGAGGTCCCAGCACTCACAGATGCAAGCAAATTGTTGATTTATTGTATATCCAAGTCACAGGCGTTTCAGCACTTCCTCTGCTGTTTTATTGACAGTCAGCCAGTGGCTGAGCCCTTTTTCCAAATGTCATTCCTGGGCTGTACAAAGAAATTATGCTCAGAAGCAATATTTGGAAACAGGGTTCAGATTCCAGCAGACTGTCAATTAAGCAGTGGCAGGGATGGAAGGAGGAGCTGTTTTATTGAAAGTCAATTAAGCAGCTCCCCCTCCCATTCCTGTTAAAGGGGTAGTCCAGTGGTGAAAAACTTATCCCCTATCCTAAGGATAGGGGATAAGTTTGAGATCGCGGGGGGTCCGACCGCTGGGGCCCCCTGCGATCTCTCTGTACGGGGCCCCGGCTCTCCGCCGTGATAGCGGGTGTCGACCCCCGCACGAGGCGGCGGCCGACACTCCCCCTCAATACATCTCTATGGCAGAGCCGGAGATTGCCGAACGCAGCGCTTCGGCTCTGCCATAGAGTTGTATTGAGGGGGCGTGTCGGCCGCCGCCTCGTGCGGAGGTCGACACGCCCCCTTCCCGCGGGCTGTCGGGGCTCCGTACAGGAGATCGCGGGGGGCCCCAGCGGTCGGACACCCCGCGATCTGCAACTTATCCCCTATCCTTAGGATAGGGGATAAGTTGCTCACCACTGAATCACCACTGGACTACTCCTTTAATGCTTGATTGACAGTCTGCTAGAAGCCGAGCCCTGTTTCCAAATCTTGCACTTGTCCACTGGTTGTATGCACAGCTCAGAAAGAAGATTTGGAAACAGGACTCGGCTTCCAGCTGAAATGTCACATTATACTTCATGTCAAATCTGCATTGGAGAAATCACTGCTGTAAAACTATGGCATAGATTCCAATTAAACAGGACGGGGTCATAGACCAGAATTTACATACATTAATCATAGGATACTGTGCTTCTTTTTTAGACTTTTGCCTGAAACACTATTCCAAAAACTTAAAAAAACTTGTCCAACTTTTCCTGGTAGAGTTGGTATTTGCTATATTTCCATCATTGTATTAGAGGCTCATGTTACAATGGTTGGTGATTTATTATCATGTTTATACTGGTGCCGCCCTATTTATCAGCCGATATATCCCGCCAATGTTTTAGGCTAATTTATACATTATACAAATCCTTTATTCCCAGAAGAGGGACGAGGCCGGGAGTCTGGGAAAGTGTTCAGTTCTGCCTCCGGCTACATGTTAGGAGGAAATGAAGCAAAGTACAGGGTCATAAATAAATCACCTAATCCACCACCGCAAGGAAGACTATATGGCGAACCGTAAGGATCACGCTACGGGGGGGGGGGGGGGGGGACTTGTGACACGCAATACCCCCCACGCACCATGTCTCACCTACAGGAAAAATGATCATGTGACTCACAGATGATTTCAGAAGGGCCACTTTTTATTATGTAAAAGTCACATGGAGAAATGGAGGACAGCACCAGTGCCAGCTACTATGCAGGTGACATCCGGATAACCAGTCCAGAGCAGAAACATCCAAGTAAAGCAGCCGACTCCAATACGCAAAAGGCTGTGGTCTTTTATTGGTTTCCAGCAGTGCAACGTTTCAGCTATAACTTAGCCTGTGTCAAGCCTTTACTAAACACCTCTATTATAAGGCTATGTTCAATGGAAAACACGGGCATTTTGCACATTTGCATGTTCTGGCGGCACTAGGATCAGGCAATATCAATAATAACCAGAAAATATTAATAATTATCAGACAAAATTAATAATAATCAGATTATATTAATAATAATCAGACAATATTAATAATAATCAGATGATAATAATAACGAGACAATATTAATAATAATCGGATGATATTAATAACCAGACAATATCAATAGTAATCAGAAAATATGAATAATAATCAGACAATATTCATAATAATCAGATGATAGTAATAATAACGAGACAATATTAATAATAATCAGATGGTAATAATAACGAGATAATATTAATAATAATCAGATGATATTAATAATAATCAGACAATATCAATAATAATCAGAAAGTATTAATAATAATCAGACAATATTGATAATAATCAGATGATATTAATAATAATCAGACAATATTAATAATAATCAGAAAATATTAATAATAACAAGACAATATTAATAATAATCAGACAATATCAATAATAATAAGAAAATATTAATAATAACCAGACAATATTAATAATAACCAGACAATATCAATAATAATAATCAGAAAATATTAATAATATTCAGAAAATATTGATAATAATCAGAAAATATTAATACTAATCAGATATTAACCCCTTAAGGACCCAGGGCGTATAGGTATGCCCTGGCTCCCTGGTAGTTAAGGACGCTGGGCGTACCTGTACGCACGTGGGAATTCTGTTCCCCGCCGCACGCCGGGATATAGCGCTGCAGTGGCATAGGTATATAGAAGTGCTGTGGGGGGTACCTCACATCGGCAATCCTGGTCCTACGGGTCCTGTGTGACCCAATGACCTGGAGATACATGGTGATCAGGGGTGTAGAATACTCTGGTATCTATGGGGAGGTAGCGATTTCGTCAACCCCTCCCCCCCCCAGGAGCGCTGGTATTGGTCGGACCAATAGCAGCTGGCAGAGGATGGGCTAATGTTCCCTTCTCACAGCTCTCCTCGCCCACCCCGTTCAGTCAGCGGGTAGAGCTGTGAGAAGGGGCCAGGGTCCCCCCCCCCCCTCTGTGAAGATATGTACCCCTCAGGGCTGAAGAGAAACTGTATAGTGCAGGGTGAGATTGCTAGTAAAGGGACAGGTAGGAGGTAAAAGAAAAAAAAGTTAAAAAAAGAACCCCCCCCCCCCCCGACCCCCTAATAGGTCCTCAAGGGTCTGCCGCAGATTGACTCAAAATCTGCCAGTGAGGACAAGGAAGATCCTACTTTTCTGTGTTCTTCCATCTAGTACTGATGATGAGTCCCCTGTACATCGGTGGAGATACCGCCAGGCGAGGCCACGCACCCCCCATGAAAGTGACCCAGTGGCCGGCACTAGTATGAGCGTCCATGCCGCTCGTAATAGGAGTCCGACCCCCCCCAGAAAATTTTACAGAAGCCCCCTTCCGGTGAACCTGTCTGGAGACCTACAGAGAGTTATCAGCCACGGATTCCTGAGTTTGTTGGCGACTCCGGAATCTGGATTGACACGGCCGGATACACTGAAATTAACTATTTCCGTAATTTTTTCAGTGACAGCTTTGTCAATCTAATGGTGGAGCAGACAAATCTGTACCCCCAGCAGTTTGTTGCCCACAACCCTGATTCGTTTTTGGCCAGGTCGAATGAATGGTACGCCTTCAGTGCAGCCGAAATTAGGACATTTTGGGGCCTCGTGCTGCATATGGGCCTGGTCAAAAAACCCAGTGCCAGAAAGTACTGGAGCTGGACATCCTCTACCAGACCCCGCTTTACAGTATGGTCATGACACGGAAGGGGTCCGAGGCCATTCGAAAATGCCTTCATTATGCAGATAATGAGGCATGTCCCATCGTCCCCCCCCCCCCCCCCCCCCCCCGAGGTGATCCCACCTATGACCAGCTTTACAAAGTGAGGCCGGTCATGGATCACTTTGGGGCCAAATTTTTGGAGGCCTACGTACCGCTCAGGGAGCTCTCTGTAGATGAGTCTCTCATCAGTTTTAAGGGGAGACTGATCTTCCGCCAGTAAATTCCCTCGAAGCATGCGCGGTATGGCGTGAAGCTCTACAACCTACCTCTGGGTACACTTCCAAGTTTAGAGTGTATGAGGGACGAGATTCCTGTATTGAACCCCCAGATTGTTCCCCCACTCTGGGTGTTAGCGGAAAACTCGTTTGGGACCTTGTTTACCCATTGCTGGAAAAGGGTTACCACGTGTACGTGGACAACTTTTATACCAGCATCCCTCTCTTCACATCCCTTGCCGCCAGATCCACGTTCGCTTGTGGGACCGTGCGGAGAAACCAGAGAGGCATCCCTCTAAATTTTATCCAGACACCTATGCCCAAGGGTAAGTCCCGTGCCCTGACCCATGAAAACCTGTTGCTGGTCAGGTATAAGGATAAGAGGGATGTCCTTATGCTGACCACTATTCATGGTAACGGCAGCTCACCTGTCCCTGTGCGAGGTACCACAACACCGGTCCTCAAGCCCGATTGTATTCTGGACTACAATCGGTATATGGGGGGAGTTGATCTCTATGATCAAGTCCTTAAGCCATACATGGCCATGCGGAAAACACGGGTATGGTACAAAAAAGTTGCGGTCTACTTGGTACAGGTTGCCATACACAACTCTTCTGTACTATCCCAGAACGCTGGCAACACAGGGACATTCCTCCAGTACCAAGAAGAAGTCCTAAGGGCCCTGATCTTTGGAGACCTGGTAAGAGTAGGCCGGACTTCCCAAGGAACTGGAAATATAGGTGCCAGGATCGTCCCAGGCCAACACTTTCCAGGTGAAGTCCCCCACACTGGAAAGAAGGGAGGAACCCAGAAAAGATGCAGAGTGTGTTACAGGAGGGGGATACGGAAGGACAAGAGGGGGATTCGGAAAGACAAGAGGGGGATTCGGAAGGACAAGAGGGGGATTCAGGATTTTCTCTTTTCATTAAAATTTTCCATAATTTGACCCCAATGTACCAATTCCAGAGTACATTCCAAGTTTTAACCCAATAGACCACTAAATTGCCCCCCCCAAATTTTCATAAAAAAAATCACATTCTCAGAATGATGATTGAAAGCATAGGGTTTGGAGTGGGCATATTTTTTAGTTTTGGCTATGCTCTGGGTCATCATTCTGGGAACATAACCTGTTTTATGATTTTACATCTCACTGTGCCCCATTTTAGTTATTTAACCCATGTAACACTCCTTGAGGGGGGGGGGGGGGTCCCACAGTTCTGGCTCTATAGGCAGTTATGTAAAAGCTCAAGGCCCCTGACTGTGCTCCTGCTCTTCCGAGACCGGTGTGCACCCGCAGAGCTGTTTACGCCCAAATATGAGGTATTTTCTCCTGTTACCACTTGTGAAAATGAAAAATTTTGAGAAACCCCAGCATTTTAGTGTAAAAAATCTAATGTTTCCTTTTCACATCCCACTATAAGGAACATTTACTGTACCTCTTGTTACGTTCCTTGAGGGGTGTAGTTTCCAAAATAGTATGCCATGTGTTTTTTTTCTGTTCAGGCACCATAGGGGCTTCCTAAATGCAACATGAACCCCCCCCCCCCCCCCATTTCAGCAAAATTTGCAAATGTGACCCCTTCTCTTCTGAGCATTATAGTGCGCCCGCAGTTGACGTCCCCACATGGGGTATTTCCATACTCAGAAGAGATGGGGTTACTAATTTTGGGGGGCATTTTCTTCTATTACTCCTTGTAAAAATGTAAAAATTTTGGGGGGAAATAAATAAATAATTTACACATTCAACTTTAACGAAAAGTCGTGAAACACCTGTGGGGTGTTAAGGCTCACTGTACCCCTTGTTACGTTCCTTAAGGGGTGTAGGTTCTAAAATAGTATGCCATTGTGTTTTTTGTTTGTTTGTTTTGTTTGCTGTTCTGGCACCATAGGGGCTTCTTAAATGTGACATGCCCCCATAAACCATTTCAGAAAAACTCACTCTCAAAAATCCAACTGTTGCTCCTTCCCTTCTGAGCCCTTTACTGCGCCCGCCGAACACCCCTTGCAAAAATTCAATAACTGGGTCTACAAGAACATGCGAGTGTAAAACATGAAGATTTTGAATTTTCTCCTTCAATTTGCTGCTATTCCTGTGAAAAACCTAAAGGGTTAACAAACTTTTTGAATGTCATTTTGAATACTTTGGGGGTGCAATTTTTATGATGAGGTAATTTATGGGGTATTTCTAATATGAAGACCCTTCTAATCCACTTCAAACCTGAACTGGTCCCTAATATATTTCGATTTTGAAAATTTTGTCAAAAATTGGAAAATTGCTGCCAATCTTTGAAGCCCTCTGATGTCTTCCAAAAGTAAAAACATCTCAACTTTATGATGCGACCATAAAGTAGACATAATGGGGGAGATTTATCAAAGTTGTCTATGTCCTGCATCAGTATAGACCAAACTACAGAGGGTTAGTCTGGTCTATTGTGCGCCTAATTTATATAAATGGCGCACGACTCTTGATAAATTCTGTGCACAGACTTCGGGATCTATTCTTTAGACTGTATTTCAACCTGCTCCAACATGGTCTGACATTTCAGCGTACTTTCAGCCAATGCGACTTGTCGCTGAAAAGTCGCTTTTGGTAAATTCAGCACCAATGCATTTTTTTTGTCTAAAATAGACAAGAATGCATCATGTTCTAAAAATCCTCCAAAGCATAAGTCGCAGAAAAGTCGCACATATTTAGACTGCGACTTTCTGTGCGACAAATTTAGACAGGAAAAAACTGTCTAAATCCCCCATTGTATATGTGAATAAACATATAATGTATTTGGAATATCCATTTTCCTTATAAGCAGAGAGCTTCAAAGTAAAAAAAAATGCAAAATTTTCAATTTGTTCCACAAATTTTGGAATTTTTCACCAAAAAGTAGAATATGTCACGAAAAAACAATCTCGGAATCAGAATGAAAAGTAAAAGCATTCCAGAGTTATTAATGCTTAAAGTGACAGTGGTCAGAGATTGCAAAAAATGGCCGGGTCCTTAAAGGGGTTCTCCGGTGCTTAAACATCTTATCCCCTATCCAAAGGATAGGGGATAAGATGCCTGATCGCGGGAGTCCCGCCGCTGGGGACCCCCGGGATCATGCACACGGCACCCTGTTTGTAATCAGTCCCTGGAGCGTGTTCGCTCCGGGACTGATTACCGGCGACTACAAGGCGGGCGGCGTGTGACGTCACGCCTCCGCCCCCGTGTGGCATCACGCTCCGCCCCTCAATGCAAGCCTACGGGAGGGGGTGTGAACCCGCTCCGGGGACTGATTACAAACGGGGTGCCGCATGCATGATCCCGGGGGTCCACAGCGGCGGGACTCCCGCGATCAGGCATCTTATCCCCTATCCTTTGGATAGGGGATAAGATGTTTAAGAACCGGAGAACCCCTTTAAGGTGAAAATGGGCTGCATCCTTAAGGGGTTAATAATAATCAGACAATACCAATAATAACCGGACAATATCAATAATAATTAGATTATATTAATAATAATCAGACAATATCAATAAAAACCAGACAATATTAATAATTATAATCAGACAATATCAATAATAACCAGACAATATTAATATTAATCAGACAATGTTAATAACCAGACAATATTAATAATAATCAGACAATATCAATAATAACCAGACAATATTAATAATAATCAGACAATATTAAGAATAATCAGACAATGTTAATAACCGGACAATATTAATAATTATAATCAGACAATATCAATAATAATGAGACGATATTAATAATAATCAGACAATATTAATAATTATAATCAGACAATATCAATAATAATGAGACGATATTAATAATAATCAGACAATATCAATAATAATCAGACAATATCAATAATAATGAGACAATGGTGGCTCCTTTATGTATGAGATTCTCTAATCCCAGTGAAGACAGGAAACTATAATAAATTATGAATTAACTTTCAATAATCGCAATCAAGGGTTAATTCCGAGAACAGTAATTTGTGATTGACAATTAATTTTCTTAAAAAGCTACGATCTGAACTTTGTGCAGAGAATTGTCTCAGGGCCTTTGAATTATGACTTAGATTTGGCTTTATGAAGGAAGAGAGATTGGAAAGCCTGACATAAATCAAGCTGGAAGAAATAAATGAAGGCTTCAGCTGTGTATAAGGCCTCCGACCTGTGTAGAGGGACATCAGAATTCTACTCACAGCCTCCAGGGGGCGGGACATCAACATTCTACTCACAGCCTCCAGGGGGCGGGACATCAGCATTCTACTCACAGCCTCCAGGGGGCGGGACATCAACATTCTACTCACAGCCTCCAGGGGGCGGGACATCAGAATTCTACTCACAGCCTCCAGGGGGCGGGACATCAGTATTCTACTCACAGCCTTCAGGGGGTGGGACATCAGCATTCTACTCACAGCCTCCAGGGGGTGGGACATCAGCATTCTACTCACAGCCTCCAGGGGGTGGGACATCAGCATTCTACTCACAGCCTCCAGGGGGCGGGACATCAGCCTTCTACTCACAGCCTCCAGGGGGTGGGACATCAGCATTCTACTCACAGCCTCCAGGGGGCGGGACATCAGCCTTCTACTCACAGCCTCCAGGGGGTGGGACATCAGCATTCTACTCACAGCCTCCAGGGGGCGGGACATCAGCCTTCTACTCACAGCCTCCAGGGGGCGGGACATCAGCATTCTACTCACAGCCTCCAGGGGGTGGGACATCAGCATTCTACTCACAGCCTCCACGGGTAGGACATCAGAATTATTCTCACAGCCTCCAGGGGGTGGGACATCAACATTCTACTCACAGCCTCCAGGGGGTGGGACATCAGCATTTTACTCACAGCTTCCAGGGGGTGGGACATCAGCATTCTACTCACAGCCTCCAGGGGTAGGACATCAGCATTCTACTGACAGCCTCCAGGGGGTAGGACATCAGCATTCTACTCACAGCCTCCAGGGGGTAGGACATCAGCATTCTACTCACAGCCTCCAGGGGGTAGGACATCAGCCTTCTACTCACAGCCTACAGGGGGCGGGACATCAGAATTCTACTCACAGTGTCCAGGGTGTAGGACATCAGAATTCTACTCACAGTGTCCAGGGGGTAGGACATCAGCATTCTACTCACAGTGTCCAGGGTGTAGGACATCAGCATTCTACTCACAGTGTCCAGGGTGTAGGACATCAGCATTCTACTCACATTGTTCAGGGGGCAGGACATCATCATTCTACTCACAGTGTCCAGGGGGCAGGACATCAACATTCTACTCACAGTGTCCAGGGTGTAGGACATCAGCATTCTACTCACAGTGTCCAGGGGATGGGACATCAGCATTCTACTCCCAGTGTCCAGGGGGCAGGACATCAGCATTCTACTCACAGTGTCCAGGGGATGGGACATCAGCATTCTACTCACAGTGTCCAGGGGGCAGGACATCAGCATTCTACTCACATTGTCCAGGGGGCAGGACATCAGCATTCTACTCACAGTGTCCAGGGGCAGGACATCAGCATTCTACTCACAGTGTCCAGGGGATGGGACATCAGCATTCTACTCACATTGTCCAGGGGGCAGGACATCAGCATTCTACTCACAGTGTCCAGGGGGCAGGACATCAGCATTCTACTCACAGTGTCCAGGGGGCAGGACATCAGCATTCTACTCACAGTGTCCAGGGGGTGGGATATCAGCATTCTTCATACAGCCTCCAGGGGGCGGGACATCAGCATTCTACTTACAGCCTCCAGGGAGTAGGACACCAGCCTTCTACTCACAGCCTCCAGGGGGTGGGACATCAGCCTTCTATTCACAGCCTCCAGGGGGCGGGACATCAGAATTCTACTCACAGTGTCCAGGGGGTAGGACATCAGCATTCTACTCACAGTGTCCAAGGGGCGGGACATCAGCATTCCTTATACAGCTGTACAACACAAGTAGAGAAACACAGCCGCACATCCACCATTTGTATTTTGATCTACTTGCTGCTTAGCATAATTTAAAAAACTAACAGGTTGTTATACATTTTGATCAAGCCCACTCACCACGTCAAGGCCACCTAGTCAGAATGGGTCCCTAACACTGGCGCAGTGCCGGGCAGCGACCACTGCCTCCGAGACACTAAGCCCATCAGGGGAATGACCCAGTGGCCAGACAGCCCCACTGCTGTCCGACCAAGCCCCTGGCTTTGGGCCGCACCACCCCACAGATAAAGCACCACAGAAACAATGGCCACTGGGTCTCTCCCCCTGTTGGCATGGTGTCTCCGAGGCAGTGGTCACCGTCCGACACTAGGCCAGTGTTAGGTTAGGGACCCACTCTGACTAGGTGGCCTAGACGTGGCGAGTGGGCTTGCACTTTTTGATCAAAATGTATAATAACAACCTGTTAGTTTTTTAAATTATGCTGAGAAGCAAATAGATCAACAACCTAAAAAAAATGGCTCCTCTAAATAACTAGAAAAGGGGGTCTAATGAGACAAAAGACCAAATATATAAACCTACAATACGCTAGTGAAAGCATACAGTGATTAATAATAGTAAAAGCAGGATAAAAAATAGATGTATAAAGGGAGAGTCAAGTCCGGTAAGTAGATTATAAAAATATATCTCTATATATAGCGTAAAAAGTATATATATGTAGTAAAAAAGCTATATATATATATATATATGTAAAAAAATAATATATCTATATGTATATATGTACAGAAGATAGGATTAAGTATACAGGGGTAAATGTATACAAAAACGTATTGCAATAGTACGGCCCAGACTGCAAAACTAAAGATAAAGTGCAAGTGCTAAAAACTATAAACACTTCTTACGTGAGCGGAAAATATCACAGCGTATAACTGAGCAAAGTGCAACCTGCTAAAATAACAGGGGTATTAAAAAACATAACATGTGATTAGTACAAGAAACAAAAGTGCACAAAAGAAGCGGCAGGTGAGCAAAATAGAAGACAAAGGACATGTACCATATTTTTCGCCCTATAGGACGCACCGGCGTATAAGACGCACCCTATTTCTAGGTGCAAAATCTAAAAAATTAAAGATTTTGAACCCAATAGTGGTCTTCAATCTGCGGACCTCCAGATGTTGCAAAACTACAACTCCCAGCATGCCCGGACAGCCGTTGGCTGTCTGGGCATGCTGGGAGTTGTAGTTTTGCAACATCTGGAGGTCCGCAGATTGAAGACCACTGCATAGGAGGTAATACTCACGTGTCCCCGCCGCTCCGGACCCCTCACCGCTGCCCTGGATGTCGCTCCATCACTGTCGCCGTGTCCCCGTCGCTCCGGAACGTCTCTGCTGCCGGCTGGGTATCCTCGCTCTCCGTCGCCGCCATCACGTCGTTACGCACGCCGACGCACGTATACGACGACGTGATGACGAGGAAGGAGAGCGCCGGCATACAGGGGATCCCTGAACGGAGAAGACACCGAGGAGGCAGGTAAGGTCCCTCCCGGTGTCCTGTAAGCACTAACCCGGCTATTCAGTCGGGCTGTTCGGGACCGCCGCGGTGAGATCGCTGAGCAGCCGGGTTAGTGTCACTTTCCCTTCAGACGCGGCAGGGACCTCCACCATAGGGGTGTATTCGCTGTATAAGACGCACCGACTTTTTCCCCCCAGTTTTGGGGAACAAAAAGTGCGTCTTATACGGCGATAAAATACGGTAGATACCGGACTAGATAGAAATTTAGATAGAGGTTTATAGCAGGCGTAGGGTTCAGTCCGGTATCTACATGTCCTTTGTCTTCTATTTTGCTCACCTGCCGCTTCTTTTGTGCACTTTTGTTTCTTGTACTAATCACATGTTATGTTTTTTTAATACCCCTGTTATTTTAGCAGGTTGCACTTTGCTCAGTTATACGCTGTGATATTTTCCGCTCACGTAAGAAGTGTTTATAGTTTTTAGCACTTGCACTTTATCTTTAGTTTTGCAGTCTGGGCCGTACTATTGCAATACGTTTTTGTATACATTTACCCCTGTATACTTAATCCTATCTTCTGTACATATATACATATAGCTATATAATTTTTTTACATATATATATATATATATATATATAGCTTTTTTACTACATATATATACTTTTTACGCTATATATAGATATATATTATTATAATCTACTTACCAGACTTGACTCTCCCTTTATACATCTATTTTTTATCCTGCTTTTATTATTATTAATCACTGTATGTTGTATGTTGTAAACTGAGATTAATTTTTATCAACTAATATCTACGGATTTATATTGACTGTGTATGAATTTTCTTTTCCCATCTTATGTCTATATATTTTTTAATTCATGTCTTTGCAATTAATAAAACTTACATATATATTTTTAAATTACTTGTATTTCATTATTGGGGTATAAGGGTTACGCTTTCTCTAGCGTATTGTAGGTTTATATGAGAAGCAAGTAGATCAAATTACAAATGGTGGATGTGCGGCTGTGTTTCTTTATTTGTGTTGTACATTCTACAAACAGTCTCCAGGGGGCCGGACATCAGCATTCTTCAAACAGTCTCCAGGGGGCGGGACATCAGCATTCTTCAAACAGTCTCCAGGGGGCGGGACATCAGCATTCTTCAAACAGTCTCCAGGGGGCGGGACATCAGCATTCTTCAAACAGTCTCCAGGGGGCCGGACATCAGCATTCTTCATACAGTCTCCAGGGGGCGGGATATCAGCATTCTTCAAACAGTCTCCAGGGGGCCGGACATCAACATTCTTCATACAGTCTCCAGGGGGTGGGACATCAGCATTCCTCATACAGCCTCCAGGGGGCAGGACATCAGCATTCTTCATACAGTCTCCAGGGGGAGGGACATCAGCTTTCCTCTCACAGTCTCCAGGGGGCGGGACATCAGCATTCTTAATACAGTCTCCAGGGGGCGGGACATCAGCATTTCTCATACAGTCTACAGGGGGCGGGACATCAGCATTCTTCATACAGTCTCCAGGGGGCGGGACATCAGCTTTCCTCTCACAGTCTCCAGGGGGCGGGACATCAGCATTCTTAATACAGTCTCCAGGGGGCGGAACATCAGCATTTCTCATACAGTCTACAGGGGGCGGGACATCAGCATTCTTCATACAGTCTCCAGGGGGCGGGACATCAGCTTTCCTCTCACAGTCTCCAGGGGGCGGGACATCAGCTTTCCTCTCACAGTCTCCAGGGGCCGGGACATCAGCTTTCCTCTCACAGTCTCCAGGGGGCGGGACATCAGCTTTCCTCTCCCAGCCTCCAGGGGGCGGGACATCAGCATTCTACTCACAGCCTCCAGGGGGCGTGACATCAGCATTCTACTCACAGCCTCCAAGGGGGCGGGACATCAGCTTTCCTCTCACAGTCTCCAGGATGGGATATCAGGATTCTACTCACAGTCTCCAAAGTGGGACATCAGCATTTCGCTTACAGTATTTAGGGCGGGACATCAGTATCCTACTCAAGTCTTTAGGGTGGGACATCAGCATTTCTGTCACAGTATTTAGGGCATGACATCAGTATCCTACTCACAGTCTTTAGGGGGAGACATCAGTATCCTACTCACAGTCTTTAGGGGGGGGACATCAGTATCCTACTCACAGTCTTTAGGGGGGGGACATCAGTATCCTACTCACAGTCTTTAGGGGGAGACATCAGTATCCTACTCACAGTGTTTAGGGGGAGACATCAGTATCCTACTCACAGTCTTTAGGGGGAGACATCAGTATCCTACTCACAGTCTTTAGGGGGGGGACATCAGTATCCTACTCACAGTCTTTAGGGGGGGGACATCAGTATCCTACTCACAGTCTTTAGGGGGAGACATCAGTATCCTACTCACAGTGTTTAGGGGGAGACATCAGTATCCTACTCACAGTGTTTAGGGGGAGACATCAGTATCCTACTCACAGTCTTTAGGGGGGGGGACATCAGTATTCTACTCACAGTCTTTAGGGGGGGACTTCAGTATCCTACGCACAGTCTTTAGGGTGGGGCATCAGCATTTCTCTCACAGTATTTAGGGCATGACATCAGTATCCTACTCACAGTCTTTAGGGCGGGACATCAGTATCCTTCTGACAGTCTTTAAGGTGGGATATCAGCATGCTGCTCACAGTCTTCAGGGCAGGACTTCTGCCCCATGACAATATTCCAGGATTTGGTCAAGAAGTTTGGTTAAAGGGATTTGCCCATGAATTAAAAAGATGTCTGCTTGGCCATCTTGAGCCTGTTTGAGGCCGGCGGTAATGGACCTACTATTGATGGATCCTCTTTAATCACTCACCAGTTCCTACGTCTCCTTATTTAAAGAAGGTCTCAGCACACAGCTGGTAAAATGGTTGATGGGAGGTATCGTAGGCTTTTTGCCTCAGTGACATAGGACTGGAGTTTTGGCCCGGGTTTTGGGAGTGACTGAAGGTTCTGGAGATAAAGTCACTCCCATCCTCCAGTTCTGCTGTGTGAGTCCTGAATCTGATCTCACAGCAGAGATCAGCAGAGAGGAGATATTGTGAGGCAGATCAGATTGTCTGGTTTATGTTGGATACTGAGACATTGCACCAAAAACACTGACTTTGAGACTGAACAGGAACAGAAGCTCAGAAGTTTATGTGAAGAACCTGATATGAAGGACGTGTAGGTTTCTGTTATACTTCATGAGGGACTTATGGCTGTATGTGAATTATTACAATAAGCCCAAAAATACTGAACTGTGACACCAACCTGTTCGGGTCTGTTAGTGGAAAGACTGTTTGAGGGGCCCGGTCTACATATGGTGGAGGGTGTGGGAATCTATTGCTTGGGGCAACAGCGTGCAGGTGGTTTTGTTTTAAAGTCTCTAAAGCTGCCAAGTGGTGAATGTCCTGGGTGAAAGCAGCTCCAGTCCTGAAAGAGGACACTGCTGTAATGGAGGAGATGGAGGAACTGACTAAAGTCCTAATACAGCAGGTCCAGGCCTCACAGCAGAAGTACCAGGCCTCACAGTACCAGGTCCAGGCCTCACAGTACCAGGTCCAGGCCTCACAGTACCAGGTCCAGGCCTCACAGCAGAAGTACCAGGCCTCACAGTACCAGGTCCAGGCCTCACAGTACCAGGTCCAGGCCTCACAGTACCAGGTCCAGGGCTCACAGTACCAGGTCCAGGCCTCACAGTACCAGGTCCAGGGCTCACAGCAGCAGGTCCAGGCCTCACAGTACCAGGTCCAGGGCTCACAGCAGCAGGTCCAGGGCTCACAGCAGCAGGTCCAGGCCTCACAGCAGCAGGTCCAGGCCTCACAGCAGCAGGTCCAGGCCTCACAGTAGCAGGTCCAGGCCTCACAGCAGCAGGTCCAGGCCTCACAGCAGCAGGTCCAGGCCTCACAGCAGCAGGTCCAGGCCTCACAGCAGCAGGTCCAGGCCTCACAGCAGCAGGTCCAGGCCTCACAGCAGCAGGTCCAGGCCTCACAGGGGCAGGTCCAGGCCTCACAGCAGCAGGTCCAGGCCTCACAGCACCAGGTCCAGGCCTCACAGCAGCAGGTCCAGGCCGCACAGCAGCAGGTCCAGGCCTCACAACAGCAGGTCCAGGCCTCACAGCACCAGGTCCAGGCCTCACAGTATCAGGTCCAGGCCTCACAGTACCAGGTCCAGGCCTCACAGTACCAGGTCCAGGCCTCACAGCAGCAGGTCCAGGCCTCACAGCAGCAGGTCCAGGCCTCACAGTACCAGGTCCAGGCCGCACAGCAGCAGGTCCAGGCCTCACAGTACCAGGTCCAGGCCTCACAGTACCAGGTCCAGGCCTCACAGCAGCAGGTCCAGGCCTCACAGCAGCAGGTCCAGGCCTCACAGTACCAGGTCCAGGCTCACAGCAGCAGATCCAGGCCTCACAGCAGAAGTACCAGGCCTCACAGCAGCAGGTCCAGGCCTCACAGCAGCAGGTCCAGGCCTCACAGCAGAAGTACCAGGCCTCAATGCAGCATATCCAGGCCTCACAGTACCAGGTCCAGGCCTCACAGTACCAGGTCCAGGCCTCACAGCGGCAGGTCCAGGCCTCACAGCAGAAGTACCAGGCTCACAGCAGCAGGTCCAGGGCTCACAACAGCAGGTCCAGGTCTCACAAGGGCAGGTCCAGGCTGCACAGTACCAGGTCCAGGCCTCACAGTACCAGGTCCAGGCCTCACAGCAGAAGTATCAGGCCTCACAGCAGAAGTACCAGGCCTCACAGTACCAGGTACAGGCCTCACAGCAGAAGTACCAGGCCTCACAGTACCAGGTCCAGGCCTCTCAGCAGAAGTACCAGGCCTCACAGCAGAAGTACCAGGCCTCACAGCAGAAGTACCAGGCCTCACAGTACCAGGTCCAGGCCTCACAGCAGAAGTACCAGGCCTCACCGCAGCAGGTCCAGGCCTCACAGCAGCAGGTCCAGGCCTCACAGCAGCAGGTCCAGGTCTCACAGGGGCAGGTCCAGGTCTCACAGGGGCAGGTCCAGGCCGCACAGTAGCAGGTCCAGGCCTCACAGTAGCAGGTCCAGGCCTCACAGGGGCAGGTCCAGGCCTCACACCAGCAGGTCCAGGCCTCACAGTAGCAGGTCCAGGCCTCACAGCGGCAGGTCCAGGCCTCACAGCAGCAGGTCCAGGCTCACAGCAGCAGGTCCAGGCCTCACAGCAGCAGGTCCAGGCTCACAGTAGCAGGTCCAGGTCTCATAGGGGCAGGTCCAGGCCTCACAGTACCAGGTCCAGGCCTCACAGTACCAGGTCCAGGCCTCACAGTACCAGGTCCAAGGCCTCACAGTACCAGGTCCAGGCCGCACAGTAGCAGGTCCAGGCCTCACAGTAGCAGGTCCAGGCCTCACAGGGGCAGGTCCAGGCCTCACAGCAGCAGGTCCAGGCCTCACAGTAGCAGGTCCAGGCCTCACAGCGGCAGGTCCAGGCCTCACAGCAGAAGTACCAGGCCTCACAGCAGCAGGTCCAGGCTCACAGCAGCAGGTCCAGGCCTCACAGCAGCAGGTCCAGGCTCACAGTAGCAGGTCCAGGTCTCATAGGGGCAGGTCCAGGCCTCACAGTACCAGGTCCAGGCCTCACAGTACCAGGTCCAGGCCTCACAGTACCAGGTCCAAGGCTTCACAGTAGCAGGTCCAGGCCTCACAGCAGCAGGTCCAAGGCTCAGGTGGAGGCTGTGCAAGAGCAAATTTGGAGGGGCAAGCTGTGCATAACTAGCTTGCCCCCTGACTGGTGAGCAGTTAAGGGGTTAAGAAATATACAGGCAAGGTTTTAGCCCCCTCCCCCGTCTGTAAAAACTTGTTGGTAACTATAGTGGTATGTCCCATGGGTAGGGGGAAGGAGTGCACCAATCAGGGGTTTAATAGTTTCCCGGGCTTTCAGGGGCCCTCCCCTGGGTATTTATAGCTTTGGTGCCTCCCTTCCCCCTCAATCTGCCCAGGACCCGGAGTTTTGCCCTCCCTCCCTCCCTTTTTGTATCTCTGTTTGTTGTAAGTCACAGCTTGGCGGTAAGAAGACGGTGAAAGCGGGGTCAACCCGGGGTAGACCTCCACACAGGACAGTGTGGCAGCACCTCTCGGGTTGGTAAGAAGCCAATCGGTGTCTTTGTTACAGTTAAATTGTTATTTATATAAGTAATTTTATAAATAAAGATGTGGCCGATTCCCACCCACGGAAAAGTTAAATTGTTGTTGTGTCAGTTATTATTTAATTAATTATTGTAGTAAGGGGGAGGGGTAGTTATAGCCGCTAGGAGCTAATTGGGTCTCAACAGTCAGAGAAGCAGTGATGGGGCAGCGAGTTGTTACGGGGCAAAGCTCTGAGGTTGATGTGCGGAAAAAAGTATAAACTGCATTAAAGAAAAGGAAGAAGAGGATGATTTTAAAGATGAAGATGATGAGGATGATGATGATGAGTATGATGATAATGGTGATGAGGTTGATGGTGATGAGTAGAGATGAGCGAACTTACAGTAAATTCGATTTGTCACAAACTTCTCGGCTCGGCAGTTGATGACTTATCCTGCATCCTCTCCCATAGACTTGCATTGAGGGGTGTGGCTTGATGGCACAAGGGGGCGTGGCCTAACCCCGCAGCGCACACACACACACACACACAGCAAATGAATATTCCAAATGCTGGCCAGTGGAGTACCCCTTTAATACATTTATAATGTGAAGTGATTTTCCTTTGTTCTGGGAGATTTGGTGTTAAGCGACATCACCCAGTGCTGAGGTTATCACAGCCAAAGATTTGTCTTCTGTGTGTGAATCTATGAGTAATTGGCTGGCCGACTGAGATGGTAGGGGATGTTACTGATGGGACTGATTCATTTTCCTCAAGAAGTTCTGGCAGGAGATGAGGCAGAGACCACAGAGTCGGGACCAGCCTTCCCTGAGACCACAGAGTCGGGCCCAGCCTTCCCTGAGACCACAGAGTTGGGCCCAGCCTTCCCTGAGACCACAGAGTCGGGCCCAGCCTTCCCTGAGACCACAGAGTCGGGCCCAGCCTTCTCTGAGGCCACAGAATCGGGCCCAGCCTTCCCTGAGACCACAGAGTCGGGCCCAGCCTTCCCTGAGACCACAGAGTCGGGCCCAGCCTTCCCTGAGACCACAGAGTCGGGCCCAGCCTTCCCTGAGACCACAGAGTCGAACCCAGCCTTCCCTGAGACCACAGAGTCGGGCCCAGCCTTCCCTGAGACCACAGAGTCGGGCCCAACCTTCCCTGAGACCACAGAGTCGGGCCCAGCCTTCCCTGAGACCACAGAGTCAGGCCCAGCCTTCCCTGAGACCACAGAATCGGGCCCAGCCTTCCCTGAGACCACAGAGTCGGGCCCAGCCTTCCCTGAGACCACAGAGTCGGACCCAGCCTTCCCCGACTTGGAGGTGTCTCTGGATAGTTTTGTTGATACATTTTATGTGAGGTATATTTAGAGGGTACAGTGTTTGGTAGTATTATATTTAAAGGGTACAGTGTGTGGCTGGATTATATTCAAAGTTTACAATGTGTGGCAGTATTATATTCAGGGGGCACAGTGTATGTAAGGGTTCTATGCATGGGGTCCAGTGTGTGTGGCAGGGTTTTATTTATAGGGTGCAGTGTGTGACAGTATTATATTGAGAGCACACAGAGTGTGGCAGTAATATATTCAAAGGGCACAGCATGTGGCAGAATTATATTCAGAGGGTACAGTGTGTGGCAACATTATGTTCAGGGGGCACAGTGTATGTCAAGGTTATTTTCAGGGGGCATAGTGTGTGGCAGGTTCTAATGATTATTGTCTTCACCTGTAGTCACTGATATCATTGTGTATTATTGTGACTGTCCCATCAGAGCTGTAGTCACTGATATCTTTGTGTATTCTCCTGACTGTATCCATCAGAGCTCTAGTCACCGATATCATTGTGTATTCTCCTGACTGTCCCATCAGAATTGTGGTCACTGATATCATTGTGTATTCTCCTGACTGTATCTCTCAGTGCTGTAGTTACTGATATCATTGTGTGTTTTCCTGACTGTCCCATCAGAGCTGTAGCCACTGATATCATTGTGTAATCTCCTGACTATATCCATCAGAGCTGAAGTCAATTGTACAATTGTGTATTTTCCTGATTGTCCCATTAGAGCTGTAGTCACTGATATCATTGTGTATTCTCCTGACTGTCCCATCAGAGCTGTAGTAGCCACTGATATCATTGTGTATTCTACTGACTGCAACCATCAGAGCTGTAGTCACTGATTTCATTGTGCATTCTCCTGACTGTCCCATCAGAGCTGTGATCACTGATATCATTGTGTATCCTCCTGACTTTATCCATAAAAGCTGTAGTCACTGATATCATTGTGTATTCTCCTGACTGTCCCATGAGAGCTGCAGTGACTGATATCATTGTGTATTCTCCTGACTGTCCCATCAGAGCTGTAGTCACTGATACCATGGTGTATATTAGTAGAAGTACACCAGCAGCAGTATCAGACTTGGGAACGTAGTAGCCATATGAGTGGTGTAATGTACCTGTCCATCCGCACGGAACTCGGTGGTGCAATGCGTTCTATACAGTAGCAAAATACAGCCAATGGACAAGAGAAGCAGAAAATAATGCAGCACTCACCACATGTTCTTTATTCACCTTCTTCTCTATTCGGTTTTAAAATGTGCAGACAGGTACAGAAGGTGAGAGGAGACATCCCCCCGCACGCTAGGTCTCCTCTCACCTGCTGTACCTGTCTGCACATTTTAAAACCTAATAAAGAAGAAGGTGAATAAAGAACATGTGGTCAGTGCTGCATTATTTTCTGCTTCTCTTGTCCATTCGAGATATCATGGTGTATTCTCCTGACAGTATCCATCAGAACTGTTGTCACTGATATCATGGTGTATTCTCCTGACTGTCCCATCAGAGCTGTAGTCACTGATATCATGGTGTATTCTCCTAACAGTATCCATCAAAACTGTAGTCACTGATATCATTGTGTATTCTCCTGACAGTATCCATCAGAGCTGTAGTCACTGATATCATTGTGTATTCTCCTGACTGTATCCATCAGAGCTGTAGTCACTGATATCAAGGTGTATTCTCCTTACTGTCCCATCAAAGCTGTAGTCACTGATATCATTGTGTATTCTCCTGACTGTATCCATCAGAGCTGTAGTCAGTGATATCAATGTGTATTCTCCTGACTGTATCCATCAGAGCTGTAGTCACTGATATCACTGTGTATTCTCCTGACTGTATCCATCAGATCTGTAGTCACTGATATCATTGTGTATTCTCCTGACTGTATCCATCAGAGCTGTAGTCACTGATATCATTGTGTATTCTCCTGACTGTCCCATCAGAGCTGTAGTCACTGATATCATAGTGTATTCTCCTGACTGTCCCATCAGAGCTGTAGTCACTGATATCATGGTGTATTCTCCTAACAGTATCCATCAAAACTGTAGTCACTGACATCATTGTGTATTCTCCTGACAGTATCCATCAGAGCTGTAGTCACGGATATCATTGTGTATTCTCCTGACTGTATCCATCAGAGCTGTAGTCACTAATATCATTGTGTATTCTCCTGACTGTATCCATCAGAGCTGTAGTCACTGATATCAAGGTGTATTCTCCTGACTGTATCCTTTAGAACTGTAGTCACTGAAATCATTGTGTATTCTCTTGACTGTCCCATCAGAGCTGTAGTCACTGATATCATTGTGTATTCTCCTGACTGTATCCATCAGAGCTGTAGTCACTGATATCAAGGTGTATTCTCCTGACTGTCCCATCAGAGCTGTAGTCACTGATATCAAGGTGTATTCTCCTGACTGTCCCATCAGAGCTGTAGTCACTGATATCATTGTGTATTCTCCTGACTGTACCCATCAGAGCTGTAGTCACTGAAATCATTTTGTATTCTCCTGACTGTCCCATCAGAGCTGTAGTCACTGATATCATTGTGTATTCTCCTGACTGTATCCATCAGAGCTGTAGTCACTGATATCATTGTGTATTCTCCTGACAGTATCCATCAGAGCTGTAGTCACTGATATCATTGTGTATTCTCCTGACTGTCCCATCAGAGCTGTAGTCACTAATATCATTGTGTATTCTCCTGACTGTATCCATCAGAGCTGTAGTCACTGATATCATTGTGTATTCTCGGATGTCCCATCAGAGCTGTAGTCTCTTGTAAATTTTATAGTTATGATTAGTTGAACAACAACTCCCAGCATCCCCTCACCAATGCTCAGATAACACGTTGGTGGTTTTACATGTTAAAAACTATTTTTTCCTCTTTTCTTTACTTGGCAATAGGATTATTCAATTATTATAAAGGAATAATATTTCAGGGCCCCTCAGTAGGTCTCACAGGGGGGTCCGAAATTATTGTTCCACCATTGTTATTGTATTCATACGGCTCCAAGTATCTGAGGTCTGTGCCGCTCTTTCTTTTCTGGACACCCCATAAAGATAATTGACAGCTGACACCGATTCAGGCCGTCCAGGTAACAAATGTCCAGCGTCAGCTCCGTTGTTATCCCATTACCGCCGCCATGATTGATCACCGCTGACCGCCAGCCTCTTACGGTGACACTTTATGGTGATCTATCTGCTTTATAGACATCTGCTGACTGGAAATTGAAAACATAAAATTTCTGCAGCGAAAAGCGACCGACCTGTGTGCACGGCACGCAGTCACATGTCCTGTTGATGGAGAACTCCGCACCGGGGGCCCCAGATTTACAGCACTGGACGTGTTTATTTACAGGATATTCCAGAAGACGTCACTATTTCATCCCACACATCACATTACACCACTTTACTGTCCATAATAGAAATCTAATGAGTGCCTGCAAAGTTAAAGAGGAACTCAAGGGTTAAGGAACTTTCCACTGCAATTATTTGATATACAATGTCTGCCACCTGATAATATGGCTGGTCCTATCTCACATTTATCTATCTATCTATCTAATTATCTCATATCTATCTATCTCATATCTATATATCTCATATCTATCTATATATCTCATATCTATCTATCTATCTCATATCTATCTCATATCTATCTATCTCATATCTATCTCATATCTATCTATCACATATCTATCTATCTATCTATATCTATCTGATCTCATATCTTTAATATCGCTTGAGAAAGCCAGCGCTGCCTAGTTTTTGGGTCAAGTGCAGTCTCGCCAACATTTAGCAAGGTCACTGGAGAATATATATCATGTGATCAGAAGTACATGTGAGATAAAACCTATTAGAATATTTCTTACCAGTAATGGGAGGAGTAAATTCTCTGCCTTTCATCGTATGCGCACAATTTACACAAGAACAACAAGGGAAATATCAGTTGTTGGCCACCGTTAAATATCTCTGTAGGTACATAGACAACGTCCTTCTTATCTGGACTGGCACACAAGACCAACTGCACGACTTTCATACTTTTCTAAATTCTCTGGCTACAGGTATTCAATTTCCTATCACCTCCTCCCCCTCTACTGTACAGCTCTAGGACACCACAGTCACTATACAGGACCATAGTCTAGTGACTGACACACACTAAGCCGATTGATGTAAATTCCAGTCATCACTCACCCAGTATGTTACGTTCGTTACCTATTAGTCAGATGACGAGAGTAAAAAGGATTATCAGCACTGAGAACAATGTGGAATCTGCACTAGACAAAATGTGTAACAACCTTATCAGGAGAGGTTATCCTCGCGCTCTGGTGACGTCAGGAAAACAGAAGGCACTGACTTTAGAGAGACGCAAGTTACCACAAACCAACCCTCCGAAACAAAATGACAACAGGATTCCATTTACTCAGAAGCCTCACATAAGATCGCCAATATAGTGAGCAGTGGTGTTGCGACCGGGGTGCGGGGGGTGCGGCCCGCACCGGGTGATACCATCCTGATGGGGTGACACCAGGTACGCCGCCGGTCCTCAGTTGCGCTGCCTGTCTCCTAACTAGCAGCCCCCCACGACCCCCACTTGCGCTGCCTCTGTAAGAGCATCCCCCCCCCCGGTCCTCACTTGTTGCGTCTCCGTACCAGCTACCCCCCCCCCCCCCGTCACCTGCACAGTGAACCGGCCTGCGCCCCCACGTCTTCTGTTGCGCCGGTCCGACGTCCCTCCGCAGGGCCGGCGCAGGAGGACGTGACGTCACTCGCAGAGCGACCGTAGAGAAGGAGCGCTGCGCTGGATGGGTGAGTGATTGTGTGTCTGTCTCTCTCTGTCTGTGTGTGACTGTGTGTGTGTGTGGGACTGTGTGTGTGTGTGTCCAGTGGCGTTGCGACCGGGGTGCGGGGGGTGCGGCCCGCACCGGGTGACACCATCCTGATGGGGTGACACCAGGTACGCCGCCGGTCCTCAGTTGCGCTGCCTGTCTCCATACTAGCAGCCCCCCACGGCCCCCACTTGCGCTGCCTCTGTAAGAGCATCCCCCCCCCCGGTCCTCACTTGTTGCGTCTCAGTACCAGCTCCCCCCCCCCCCCCCATCACCTGCACAGTGAACCGGAGGACGTGACGTCACTCGCAGAGCGACCGGAGAGAAGGAGCGCTGCGCTGGATGGGTGAGTGAGTGTCTGTCTCTCTCTGTCTGTGTGTGACTGTGTGTGTGTGACTGTGTGTGTGTGTCTGTGAGTGTGTGTCTCTGTGTGTGTGTGACTGTGTGTGTCTGTCGCAATCTCTGTCTGTGTGTGGCTCTCTGTCTGTGTGTGACTCTCTGTCTTTGTGTGACTCTGTGTGTGTCTCTCTGTGAGTGTGTGTCTCTCTGACTGTGTGTGTGTGTGTGTCTCTCTCTATCTATCTGTGTGTGTGTGTCTCTGTGTTGTGTGTGTGTGTTTTTTTTTGTGTGGGGGGAGGGGGGGTTTGTTTGAACCAGCGATCTAATGTAGGGAGACTTTGACCTATTGTGGGGAACATGCAAGGGAACCTGCGGCCTAATGGGGGGGAAACTACTACCACATGTGGGGAATCTATGCTACCTAATGTGGGGAAACTGCTACCTAATGTTGGAAAATTGCTACCTAATGTGCGAAGGCTGCTACATAATGTGGGAAAACTGCTACCTAATGTGGGGATTCTGTGCTACCTAATGTGGGGAAACTTCTACCTAATGTGTGGAATCTGTGCTACCTAATGTGTGGAATTTGTGCTACCTAATGTGTGGAATTTGTGCTACCTAATGTGTGGAATCTGTGCTACTTAATGTGGGGAAATTACTACCTAATGTGGGGTAACTGGTACCAAATGTGGGGAATCTATGCTACCTAATGTGGGGAAACTGCTACCTACCTAATGTGGGGGAACTGCTACCTACCTAATGTGGGGGAACTGCTACCTCCCTTAAGTGGGGGAACTGCTGCCTACCTAATGCTCCCCCCCCCCCCTGGCAGTAGCACCCTCATCATCCACCAGCACCCCCCCCCCCCCCAGCAGCAGCACCTCCATCAGCAGATCCTGATGGTGGATGATGGGGGTGCTCCTGCCAGGAGGATGATCCTGCCGATGGACGATGGGGGTGATACTGCAAGGGGGAATGGCCAGTAGCACCCTCATCATCCTCCAGCAACACCTCCCCAGTACTAGCACCCCCATCATCAACTAGCAACACCACCAGATTTATATTCAGAGGGTACAGTATGTGGCAGATTTATATTCAGAGGGCACAGTGTGTGGCGGTATATTCAGAGGGTACAGTATGTGGCAGATTTATATTCAGAGGGTACAGTGTGTGGCGGTATATCCAGAGGGTACAGTATGTGGCAGATTTATATTCAGAGTGTACAGTATGTGTTGGTATTATATTCAGAATGTACAGTGTGTGGTAGTATTATATTCAGTGGGTATGGTGTATGGAAGGTTTATAATCAAAGAGTATAGTGTATAGTAGTATTATATTTAGAGGATACAGTGTCTGGCAGGTTTATAATAATTATTGTTTTCATATAGAGGATGAGAATGCGCTGACATAGAGAGGAGACGTCTGGGCGTCACATTCTGCAGACAGAAGTTTTAGCTGGACCAGGCGGTATGCACCATCTGAATTAGATAAGGGAAGACTATAGAGAAGACATCACCTGTAGTCACTGATATTATTGTGTATTCTCCTCACTATAGAGAAGACGTCACCTGTAATCACTGATATCATTGTGTATTCTCCTCACTATAGAGAAGACGTCACCTGTAATCACTGATATCATTGTGTATTCTCCTCACTATAGAGAAGACGTCACCTGTAATCACTGATATTATTGTGTATTCTCCTCACTATAGAGAAGACGTCACCTGTAGTCACTGATATCATTGTGTATTCTCCTCACTATAGAGAAGACGTCACCTGTAGTCACTGATATTATTGTGTATTCTCCTCACTATAGAGAAGACGTCACCTGTAGTCACTGATATCATTGTGTATTCTCCTCACTATAGAGAAGACGTCACCTGTAATCACTGATATCATCGTGTATTCTCCTCACTATAGAGAAGACGTCACCTGTAATCACTGATATCATTGTGTATTCTCCTCACTATAGAGAAGACGTCACCTGTAATCACTTATATCATTGTGTATTCTCCTCATTATAGAGAAGACGTCACCTGTAGTCACTGATATCATTGTACATTCTCCTCACTATAGAGAAGACGTCACCTGTAATCACTGATATTATTGTGTATTCTCCTCACTATAGAGAAGACGTCACCTGTAGTCACTGATATCATTGTGTATTCTCCTCACTATAGAGAAGACGTCACCTGTAGTCACTGATATCATTGTGTATTCTCCTCACTATAGAGAAGACGTCACCTGTAATCACTGATATCATTGTGTATTCTCCTCTCTATAGAGAAGATGTCACCTGTAGTCACTGATATCATTGTGTATTCTCCTCACTATAGAGAAGACATCACCTGTAGTCACTGATATCATTGTACATTCTCCTCACTATAGAGAAGACGTCACCTGTAGTCACTGATATTATTGTACATTCTCCTCACTATAGAGAAGACGTCACTTGTAGTCACTGATATCATTGTGTATTCTCCTCACTATAGAGAAGACGTCACCTGTAGTCACTGATATCATTGTGTATTCTCCTCACTATAGAGAAGACGTCACCTGTAGTCACTGATATCATTGTACATTCTCCTCACTATAGAGAAGACGTCACTTGTAGTCACTGATATCATTGTGTATTCTCCTCACTATAGAGAAGACGTCACCTGTAGTCACTGATATCATTGTACATTCTCCTCACTATAGAGAAGACGTCACCTGTAGTCACTGATATTATTGTGTATTCTCCTCACTATAGAGAAGACGTCACCTGTAGTCACTGATATCATTGTGTATTCTCCTCACTATAGAGAAGACGTCACCTGTAGTCACTGATATCATTGTGTATTCTCCTCACTATAGAGAAGATGTCACCTGTAGTCACTGATATTGTACATTCTCCTCTCTATGTCCCATCAGAGCTGTAGTCGCTTGTCAGTTCTACAGTTATGATGAGTGAAACTACAACTCCCAGCATAACCTTACCACTGCATAAAGGGGTACTCTACTGGAAAAAAAATGTTTAATCAACTGGTGCTACAAAGTTAAACAGATTTATAAATTACTTCTACTTAAAAATCTTAATCCTTCCAGTACTTATTAGCTGCTGTATAAGTGATTCACAGGAAGTTCTTTTCTTTTTTAATTTATTTTCTGTCTGACCACAATGCTCTGTGCTGACACCTCTGTCCATGTCAAGAACTGTCCATAGTAGGAGCAAATCCCCATTGCAAACCTCTCCTGCTCTGGACAGTTCCTAACATGGACAGACAGAGCACTGTGGACAGACTGGAAAGAACTACACAACTTCCTGTGGAGGATACAACAGCTTATATAAGTACTGTAAGGATTAAGATTTTAAATAGAAGTAATTTAAAAATCTGTTTAACTTTCTGGCACCAGTTGATATAAAAGTAAATGTTTTCCAGTGGAGTACCCCTTTAAGTAATTCTGGGAGCTGTATATTTAAATGGTGAAAACTTCTTTAACACTTTCCCATTCTGTGGCAACTGGTATATCTGATTATTATACTGGAATTTCTCCCAATGTCTGTCACAACAGGCTAAAATCTTACTGAGGGGGGGGGGAGGTATGTGGTGACACCATTTTCTACCGCACCGGGTGACACCAACCCTAGCAACGCCACTGATAGTGAGGAAACATCGACACATTGTAACCCCCGGGTTATCACAAAGTCTCCAAATGTCTGTTTGATGTGTTGCCCATCTTTTCGTGTTTCTTGATAACTTACTTATATATTTCTTTTGACCTTTTTAGATCATTGGGGAACTGAGATGGAGGAACACTCACCGAAAATGACATCTTTTTGTATATACTGTTTTAACCCCTTAAGGACCAAGGATGTACCGGTACGTCCTGGGTCCTTTCCCTTTCTATAACCCGTCATAGCGGGTCGGGGCCGGCCTCTAACCGTCCGGGACCCGTGGCTAATAGCGCGTGGTACTGATCGCGGTGCCGTGCGCTATTAACCCTTTAGATGTGACGTTCAAAGTTGAACGCCGCGTCTTAAGTGAAAGTAAAACAATGGTGGTTAGCTCAGGGAGCTGTTTGGGATCGCCGTGGTGAAATAGCGGCATCCCAAACAGCTGCAGGACAGCAGGCAGGTCCACTTACCAGCCTCAGTGGTGTCCGATCTCCGAATGACTGCTCAGTGCCTGAGATCCAGGCATGAGCAGTCAAGTGGCAGAATCATTGATCAATGGTTTCCTATGATCAGTGTGTGCAGTGTTATAGTCTCCTATGGGATAACAATGATCAATGTAAAAGATCAGTGTGTGCAGTGTTATAGTCCCCTATGGGATAACAATGATCAATGTAAAAGATCAGTGTGTGCAGTGTTATAGTCCCCTATGGGATAACAATGATCAATGTAAAAGATCAGTGTGTGCAGTGTTATAGTCCCCTATGGGATAACAATGATCAGTGTAAAAGATCAGTGTGTGCGGTGTTATATGTCCCTATGTGATAACAATGATCAGTATAAGAGATCCGTGTGTGCAGTGTTATAGGTCCCTATGGGATAACAATGATCAGTATAAGAGATCAGTGTGTGCAGTGTTATAGGTCCCTATGGGATAACAATGATCAGTATAAGAGATCAGTGTGTGCAGTGTTATAGGTCCCGATGGGATAACAATGATCAGTATAAGAGATCAGTGTGTGCAGTGTTATAGGTCCCTATGGGATAACAATGATCAGTGTAAAAGATCAGTGTGTGCGGTGTTATATGTCCCTATGTGATAACAATGATCAGTATAAGAGATCCGTGTGTGCAGTGTTATAGGTCCCTATGGGATAACAATGATCAGTATAAGAGATCAGTGTGTGCAGTGTTATAGGTCCCTATGGGATAACAATGATCAGTATAAGAGATCAGTGTGTGCAGTGTTATAGGTCCCGATGGGAGCTATACCAGTGCAAAAAAAAGTGTTAATAAAGATCATTTAACCCCTTCCCTAATAAAAGTTTGAATTCCCATAAAAAAAAAAAACTGTGTAAATAAATATAAACATATGTGGTATCGCCGCATGCATAAATGTCCAAATTATAAAAATATATTTAATAAACCGCACGGTCAATGGCGTTTGCGCAAAAAAAATCCAAAGTCCAAAATAGTGCATTTTTGGTCACTTTTGATATCATGAAAAAATTAATAAAAAACGATCAAAAAGTCCGATCAATACAAAAATGATACAGATAAAAACGTCAGATCACGGCCAAAAAATGAGCCCTCATACCGCCCCATATGCGAAAAATAAAAAAGTTATAGGGGTCAGAATATGACAATTTTAAACGTATACATTTTCCTGCATGTAGTTATGATTTTTTCCAGAAGTGCGACAAAATCACCTATATAAGTAGGGGATCATTTTAATCGTATGAACCTACAGAATAAAGATATGGTGTCATTTTTACTGAAAAATGTACTGTGTAGAAACGGAAGCCCCCAAAAGTTAAAAAATTTTATTTTTTCTTCTATTTTGTCAAACAATGATTTTTCTTTTTACTGATTCGGCATAGATTTTTGTGTAAAATGACTGATGTCATTACAAAGTAAAATTGGTGGAGCAAAAAATAAGCCATAATATGGATTTTTAGGTGCAAAATTTATAGAGTTATGATTTTTTAAAAGTGAGGAGGAAAAAAAGAAAAGGAAAAAGCCTGCGCCCTTAGGGGTTAAGTACTCGCCACTAGGAGCTCATATACAACTTGTATGCATTGTGTTTTAAGAACTGTCATCTTCTGTACAATTTGCCCTCCTTACTGTAACGCATTGGGGTGCACTTCTTCGTATAGTGCCACCTAGCGCCCCTGAAGCCTGGACTCACTATCATTTGCTGATGTTCCTGGTAGTAAGGGAATTGGGATGCTCGGAATGTGACGGGGCTCGGCCGCTGCCCGGCGTTACCATGCGCTGGATATAGGGTACTGGAAGATTGCTGTGCGCCGTTATAGCTATGTGTGCCCACAGTTAAGATGGCGGATACACTTTTCTCATGTGGTCTTACTTACTCCTAGTGACGCTGCTTCTGGCTCTTGCACTCGGTGTCTGTAACTCCATGGTAATGGCGTCCTCGTGGCGCTGTATTTATATCTTCCTTGGTGAGTGACCTCGTCTCCTCGCACATATGATCATTGTTTCTATTGTATCTATTATACATATTGATATTCCATACATGTTTGGGTCATAATTAATATGTACTCTGTATGTATTATCTCTTATACCTGCACTGAACTATTGATCCACAATATTTTTATGTATTTTTCACTAATTATGTATCATTTATTGTAATGAATTGATTGATTTTGTATGCCTATATATACCCACCACTGTGTATCATTTGTTGCTGGAAAATGGCGAGGTGAGCTAGACGAAGCGTTTGTTGAATAATTCACTTGTTTTCATCTATCAGAGTGACTGCTGCCTTTTGGATGTTGTATCTATCTATCTCATATCTATCTATCTATCTATCTATCTATCTCATATCTATCTATCTCATATCTATCTATCTATCTATCTCATATCTATCTATCTCATATCTATCTATCTATCTCATATCTATCTATATATCTCATATCTATCTATCTATCTCATATCTATCTATCTATCTCATATCTATCTATCTATCTCATATCTATATCATATCTATCTATCTATCTATCTATCTCATATCTATCTATCTATCTCTCTCATATCTATCTCATATCTATCTATCTCATATCTATCTATCTCATATCTATCTCATATCTATCTATCTCATATCTATCTATCTATCTATCTCATATCTATCTATCTCATATCTATCTATCTCATATCTATCTCATATCTATCTATCTCATATCTATCTATCTATCTATCTATCTATCTATCTCATATCTATCTCATATCTATCTATCTCATATCTATCTCATCTCTATCTATCTATCTCATATCTATCTATCTATCTCATATCTATCTATCTCATATCTATCTATCTCATCTCTATCTATCTATCTCATATCTATCTATCTCATATCTATCTATCTATCTCATATCTATCTATCTCATATCTATCTATCTCATATCTATCTATCTCATCTCTATCTATCTATCTCATATCTATCTATCTATCTCATATCTATCTATCTCATATCTATCTCATATCTATCTATCTATCTCATATCTATCTATCTCATATCTATCTATCTCATCTCTATCTATCTATCTCATATCTATCTATCTCATATCTATCTATCTATCTATCTCATATCTATCTATCTCATATCTATCTATCTCATATCTATCTATCTCATATCTATCTCATATCTATCTATCTCATATCTATCTATCTCATCTCTATCTATCTATCTATCTATCTATCTCATATCTATCTATCTATCTCATATCTATCTATCTCATCTCTATCTATCTATCTATCTATCTATCTCATATCTATCTATCTATCTCATATCTATCTATCTATCTCATATCTATCTATCTATTTATCTATCTCATATCTATCTATCTCATATCTATCTATCTATCTATTTCATATCTATCTATCTATCTCATATCTATCTATCTCATATCTATCTATCTCATATCTATCTATCTCATCTATATCTATCTATCTCATATCTATCTATCTCATATCTATCTATCTATCTATCTATCTATTTCATATCTATCTATTTCGCATCTCTCTATCTCATATCTATCTCATTTCTGTCTCATATCTATCTATCTATCTATCTAAACGAGCAAAAGAGGTAGAGCAGCACAACCTCCAAAGAGAGCGACGGGTGCAGGCGGTAAAGGTCCCGGGTCCAGGCTCCCATAGACATCCGCTCCAAAAAACAAGAAGCCGCAGCACTCCAGTAAGGTGAATAAGATTTATTGACCCAACATCAGGAACAACGTTTCAACTGCCCAATTGCAGTCTTTCTCAAGCTTGAGAAAGACTGCAATTGGGCAGTTGAAACGTTGTTCATGATGTTGGGTCAATAAATCTTATTCACCTTACTGGAGTGCTGCGGCTTCTTGTTTTTTGGAGTGGATATCTATCTATCTATCTATCTATCTATCTCATATCTATCTATCTCGTCTATCTATATATCTATCTCATATCATCTCTCTATCTATCTATCTATCTCATATCTATATCTATCTATTTCATATCTATCTATCTCATATCTATCTATCTCATATCTATGTCATATCTATCTATCTCATTTCTATCTCATATCTCATATTATCTATATATCTATCTATCTCATTTCTATCTCATATCTCATATTATCTATCTATCTCATATCTATCTGTCTATCTATCTCATATCTATCTATCTCATATCTATCTATCTATCTATCTATCTCATATCTATCTATCATCTATCTATCTATCTATCTCATATCTATCTATCGATCTATCTCATATCTATCTAGTTATCTAGTCTAACTGTTGTAATTATTATAATGAAACCTTTCTGAGATTTACTTATAAATCAAGACAATATTTTTGTTATTCTGACATTAAGTTGTTTGGCTCTTACATCACTTCTTTACTGAAACATTTTTAGAAAATTTTTATTTTTTCCCTGCAGTTTCTCCAACTGACCACAAGAGGGATCACTTACTACATAACAGACACTGCAGGCAGCATCAAGAATTCAATATTTCACCTTTCTTCAGTAGATAATCATACTCTGCATATAAGCACTATGAAGTGTTATCTCCTATCTATCTATCTATCTATCTATCTATCAATCTATCTTATATCTATCTATCTATCTCATATCTATCTATCTATCTCATATCTATCTATGTCATATCTATCTATCTCATATCTATCTCATATCTATCTATCTCATATCTTTCCATCTATCTGTCTCTTTGGATCTCTCTGGTCTCTTTGGGTCTCTGTGTCTCTTGCTCTCTAATGTTCTAGCTGGTCCTCTCGGGTCTCTCAGGGTCTCTGTGTCTCCCTGGATCTTTTGGGTCCTCTCTGGGTCTCTCAGGTTCTCTCTGGGTCTCTCATGTCCTCTCTGGGTCTCTCAGGGTCTTTTAGGTCCTCTTTGGGTCTCTCAGCTCATCTCTGTGTCTCTTGGGGTCTCTTAGGTCCTGTCAGGTCCTCTCTGGGTCTTTTGGGGTCTTTCAGGTCCTCATTGGGTCTCTCAGGGTTCTATCTGGGTCTCTCAGGTCCTTCCAGGGACTCGGAGGTCCTCTCTGAGTCTCTTGGGTTTCTCTGGGTCTCTCAAGTCCTCTTTGGGTCTTTTAGGTTTTTTCTGGGTCTCTAGGGGTCTCTCAGGGTCTCTGCGTCTCCCTTGGTCTCTTGGGTCCTCTCAGGTTCTCTCTGGGTCTCTTGGGGTCTTTCAGGTCCTCATTGGGTCTCTCAGGGTTCTATCTGGGTCTCTCAGGTCCTTCCAGGGACTCGGAGGTCCTCTCTGAGTCTCTTGGGTTTCTCTGGGTCTCTCAGGTCCTCTTTGGGTCTTTTAGGTTTTTTCTGGGTCTCTAGGGGTCTCTCAGGGTCTCTGTGTCTCCCGGCAGTCTCTTGGGATCTCCCTGGGTCTCTCAGCATCTCCCTGGGTCTCTCAGCATCTCCCTGGGTCTCTCAGGTCCTCTCTGGGTCTCTCAGGGTCTCTGTGTCTCTTGTGGTCTCTCTGGGTCCCTCATGGTCTCTCTGGGTCACTGTGTCTCTCTGGTCTGTTTTGTCTCTCAGGGTCCTCTCGGGGTCTCTCAGGTCCTCTCTGGGTATTTCAGGTCCTTGTTGGGTCTCTCAGGGTTCTCTCTGGATCTCTGAAGTCCTCTCTGTGTCTCTCAGGTCCTATCAGGTCTTCTCTGGGTCTCTTAGGGTCTCTAGGGGTCTCTGTGTCTCCCTGGGTCTCTTGGGGTCTCTCGGTGTCTTTCAGGTCCTCTCTGGGTCTCTCTAGGTCTCTCAGGGTCTTTGTGTCTTTCGGGGTCTCTCAGTGTCCTCTCTGGGTCTCTCAGGTCCTCTCTGGGTCTCTTAGGGTCTCTCTGGGTCACAGTGTCACTCGGGTCTGTTTGGTCTCTCAGGTTCTCTCGGGTCCTCTCTGGGTTTCTCAGGGTCTTTTAGGTCCTCTCTGGGTCTCTCAGAGTTCTCTCTGGGTATTTTGGGTTCCTCTCTGGGTTTCTCAGCTCCTCTCTGTGTCTCTTGGGGTCTCTGGGTTTCTCAGGGTCTTCTCGGGGTTTGTAAGGTCCTCCCTCGGTCTTTTGGGGTCTCTAGGAGCCTCTTGGGGTCTCTGCATCTCCCTGGGTCTCTCCAGGTCTTTCAGGTCCTCGTTGGGTCTCTCAGGTCCTTCCGGGGTCTCTCAGGTCCTCTCTGGGTCGCTTGGGTCTCTCTAGGTCTCTCAGGTCCTATCAGGTCCTCTCTGGGTCTCTTAGGTTCTTTCTGGGTCTCTAGGGGTCTCTGTGTCTCCCGGGGTCTCTTGGGATCTCCCTGGGTCTCTCAGCATCTCCCTGGGTCTCTCAGATCCTCTCTGGGCCTCTCAGGGTCTCTCAGTGTCTCTCTGTGTCTCCCTGGGTCTCTTGTGGTCTCTCTGTGTCTCTCTGGGTCTTTCAGGTCATCTCTGGGTCTCTCTTGGTCTCTCAGGATCTTTGTGTCTTTCGGGGTCTCTCTGGGTCCTCTCTGGGTCTCTCAGGCCCTATCAGGTCCTCTTTGGGTCTCTTGGTGTCTCTCTGGGTCTCTCAGGTCCTCTCTGAGTCTCTCTGGGTCCCTCAGGGTCTCTCTGGGTCACTGTGTCTCTCTGGTCTGTTTGGTCTCTCGGGGTCCTCTCAGGTCCTCTTTGGGTCTATGGGGGTCTTTCAGGTCCTCTTTGGTCTCTCAGGGTCTTTGTGTCTTTCGGGGTCTCTCAGGGTCTTCTCTGGGCCTCTCAGGTCCTATCAGGTCCTCCTGGGTCCCTCAGGGTCTCTCTGGGTCACTTTGTCTCTCTGGTCTGTTTGGTCTCTCGGGGTCCTCTCAGGTCCTCTTTGGGTCTCTGGGGGTCTTTCAGGTCCTCTTTGGTCTCTCTAGGTCTCTCAGGGTCTTTGTGTCTTTCGTGGTCTCTCAGGGTCCTCTCTGAGTCTCTCAGGTCCTATCAGGGCCTCTCTGGGTCCCTCTGGGTCACTGTGTCTCTCTGGTCTGTTTGGTCTCTCGGGGTCCTCTCAGGTCCTCCTTGGGTCTCTCGGGGTCTTTCAGGTCCTCTTTGGGTCTCTCTATGTCTATCAGGGTCTCTCAGGTCCTCTCTGGGTCTCTTAGGTTCTCTCTGGGTCTCTAGGGGTCTCTCAGGGTCTCGGGATCTCCCTGGGTGTCTCGGCATCTCCCTGGGTCTCTCAGATCCTCTCTGAGTCCCTCAGGGTCTCTCCCCATGTGTCTCTGTGTTTTTCAGTGTCTCTGTGTCTCTCGGGTCTCTCTGTGTCTCTTAGGTCTCTGTGGGTCTCTCAGGTCTTTCCATCTGATGCCTCTCTCAGTCTTGTATTATTTACTCTCAGCTATCAGACTATCCCAGGACCAACATGAACAGTCAGAGGAATCCTCCATCCTGGGCCGTCCTGCTCAGAGACAGATGGCTCCTGAATGACGAGCGGCGCCCCCATAGTCCTGACTGCTCTTCTTGCGCTTGTGACCAGTAGTGTTGCTCTCGAATATTCGCAATGTGAATTTGAAATTTTTTTTTCACAGTACACATCACAGTGATCACCCATCTATTCGAAATATTGCGAATTTGAATATGGCCTATGCCGCTCAACACTAGTGACCAGGACTGACATGAGAAGGTAAAACCTCTAACACCTCATTCTGTGATATTTTGTCCGTCCATCCATTTTCCCAAGAATCCCCCTGCAGCCCCCCATGTATCTGTCATCTATCTGTTTATTCACTTATCCATCCTCCCTATATTCCTTACCCCCTTCCCTTCTTCTTTCTCTTTTCCCCATATATTTCTCTCTCTCCATCTTTCTCTTCACCCTTTCTTTCTTCCTTCTTGTGTTCCTTCCATTTTTCCTTCCTTCCTGCTCTTGTTCTTCTTTCTTTCTTCTCTTCCTCCAGTGCTTCCATCCTTCCTTCCTGTTCTTGTCCTTCTTTCCCTCCCAATAAAGAACTAATCTGGTTGGGGCAATAATGTGTTTGCACATAATGCGCTGGAAAGGGAACAGTGCAAAGTTTGCTCTGGGGCCCAAAGGACACCACTGTACAGTAACCCCTGAGGGCCACCCTCATCTGTGCTCTGCTATAGCAGCTCTGAGACAATGGCCGCTGTACAGTAACCCCTTAGGGCCCGCTATTATCTGTGCTCTGCTATAACAGCTCTGAGACAATGGCCACTGTACAGTAACCCCTGAGGGCCACCCTCATCTGTGCTCTGCTATAACAGCTCTGAGAAGATGGCCGCTGTACAGTAACCCCTGAGGGCCACCCTCATCTGTGCTCTGCTATAACAGCTCTGAGACAATGGCCGCTGTACAGTAACCCCTCAGGGCCATCATCTGTGCTCTGCTATAACAGCTCTGAGACAATGGCCGCTGTACAGTAACCCCTCAGGGCCACCCTCATCTGTGCTCTGCTATAGCAGCTCTGAGACAATGGCCACTGTACAGTAACCCCTCAGGGCCCACAATTATCTGTGTTCTGTTATAGCAGCTCTGAGAAGATGGCCGCTGTACAGTAACCCCTGAGGGCCACCCTCATCTGTGCTCTGCTATAACAGCTCTGAGACAATGGCCGCTGTACAGTAACCCCTGAGGGCCACCCTCATCTGTGCTCTGCTATAACAGCTCTGACAAGATGGCCGCTGTACAGTAACCCCTCAGGGCCACCCTCATCTGTGTTCTGCTATAACAGCTCTGAGAAGATGGCCGCTGTACAGTAACCCCTGAGGGCCACCCTCATCTGTGCTCTGCTATAACAGCTCTGAGACAATGGCCGCTGTACAGTAACCCCTCAGGGCCACCCTCATCTGTGTTCTGCTATAACAGATCTGAGAAGATGGCCGCCGTACAGTAACCCCTCAGGGCCGCTATTATCTGTGCTCTGCTATAACAGCTCTGAGAAGATGGCCGCCGTACAGTAACCCCTCAGGGCCCACAATTATCTGTGTTCTGCTATAGCAGCTCTGAGAAGATGGCCGCTGTACAGTAACCCCTCAGGGCCACCCTCATCTGTGTTCTGCTATAACAGCTCTGAGAAGATGGCCGCCATACAGTAACCCCTCAGGGCCCGCTATTATCTGTGTTCTGCTATAACAGCTCTGAGAAGATGGCCGCTGTACAGTAACCCCTCAGGGCCCGCTATCATCTGTGTTCTGCTATAACAGCTCTGAGAAGATGGCCGCTGTACAGTAACCCCTCAGGGCCCGCTATTATCTGTGTTCTGCTATAACAGCTCTGAGACAATGGCCGCTGTACAGTAACCCCTCAGGGCCCGCTATCATCTGTGCTCTGCTATAACAGCTCTGAGAAGATGGCCGCTGTACAGTAACCCCTCAGGGCCCACAATTATCTGTGTTCTGCTATAGCAGCTCTGAGAAGATGGCCGCTGTACAGTAACCCCTCAGGGCCGCTATTATCTGTGTTCTGCTATAACAGCTCTGAGAAGATGGCCGCTGTACAGTAACCCCTCAGGGTCCGCTATTATCTGTGTTCTGCTATAACAGCTCTGACAAGATGGCCGCTGTACAGTAACCCCTCAGGGCCCGCTCTCATCTGTGTTCTGCTATAACAGCTCTGAGAAGATGGCCGCTGTACAGTAACCCCTCAGGGCCACCCTCATCTGTGTTCTGCTATAACAGCTCTGAGAAGATGGCCGCCGTACAGTAACCCCTCAGGGCCCGCTCTCATCTGTGTTCTGCTATAACAACTCTGAGAAGATGGCCGCCGTACAGTAACCCCTCAGGGCCGCTATTATCTGTGCTCCGCTATAACAGCTCTGAGAAGATGGCCGCCGTACAGTAACCCCTCAGGGCCGCTATTATCTGTGCTCTGCTATAACAGCTCTGAGAAGATGGCCGCCGTACAGTAACCCCTCAGGGCCCACAATTATCTGTGTTCTGCTATAGCAGCTCTGAGAAGATGGCCGCCGTACAGTAACCCCTCAGGGCCCGCTCTCATCTGTGCTCTGCTATAACAGCTCTGAGAAGATGGCCGCCGTACAGTAACCCCTCAGGGCCCGCTCTCATCTGTGCTCTGCTATAACAGCTCTGAGAAGATGGCCGCTGTACAGTAACCCCTCAGGGCCCGCTCTCATCTGTGCTCTGCTATAACAGCTCTGAGAAGATGGCCGCCGTACAGTAACCCCTCAGGGCCGCTATTATCTGTGTTCTGCTATAACAGCTCTGAGAAGATGGCCGCTGTACAGTAACCCCTCAGGGCCGCTATTATCTGTGTTCTGCTATAACAGCTCTGAGAAGATGGCCGCCGTACAGTAACCCCTCAGGGCCCGCTATTATCTGTGCTCTGCTATAACAGCTCTGAGAAGATGGCCGCCGTACAGTAACCCCTCAGGGCCCGCTATTATCTGTGTTCTGCTATAGCAGCTCTGAGACAATGGCCGCCGTACAGTAACCCCTCAGGGCCGCTATTATCTGTGTTCTGCTATAACAGCTCTGAGAAGATGGCCGCCGTACAGTAACCCCTCAGGGCCGCTATTATCTGTGTTCTGCTATAACAGCTCTGAGAAGATGGCCGCTGTACAATAACCCCTCAGGGCCGCTATTATCTGTGCTCTGCTATAACAGCTCTGAGAAGATGGCCGCTGTACAGTAACCCCTCAGGGCCCGCTCTCATCTGTGCTGTGCTATAACAGCTCTGAGAAGATGGCCGCTGTACAGTAACCCCTCAGGGCCGCTATTATCTGTGTTCTGCTATAACAGCTCTGAGAAGATGGCCGCCGTACAGTAACCCCTCAGGGTCCGCTATTATCTGTGCTCTGCTATAACAGCTCTGAGACAATGGCCGCCGTACAGTAACCCCTCAGGGCCGCTATTATCTGTGCTCTGCTATAACAGCTCTGAGAAGATGGCCGCCGTACAGTAACCCCTCAGGGCCGCTATTATCTGTGCTCTGCTATAACAGCTCTGAGAAGATGGCCGCCGTACAGTAACCCCTCAGGGTCCGCTATTATCTGTGTTCTGCTATAACAGCTCTGAGAAGATGGCCGCTGTACAGTAACCCCTCAGGGCCCGCTATTATCTGTGTTCTGCTATAGCAGCTCTGAGACAATGGCCGCCGTACAGTAACCCCTCAGGGCTATTATCTGTGTTCTGCTATAACAGCTCTGAGAAGATGGCCGCCGTACAGTAACCCCTCAGGGCCGCTATTATCTGTGTTCTGCTATAATAGCTCTGAGAAGATGGCCGCTGTACAGTAACCCCTCAGGGCCGCTATTATCTGTGCTCCGCTATAACAGCTCTGAGAAGATGGCCGCCGTACAGTAACCCCTCAGGGCCGCTATTATCTGTGCTCTGCTATAACAGCTCTGAGAAGATGGCCGCTGTACAGTAACCCCTCAGGGCCCGCTCTCATCTGTGCTCTGCTATAACAGCTCTGAGAAGATGGCCGCCGTACAGTAACCCCTCAGGGCCCGCTATTATCTGTGTTCTGCTATAACAGCTCTGAGAAGATGGCCGCCGTACAGTAACCCCTCAGGGTCCGCTATTATCTGTGCTCTGCTATAACAGCTCTGAGACAATGGCCGCCGTACAGTAACCCCTCAGGGCCGCTATTATCTGTGTTCTGCTATAACAGCTCTGAGAAGATGGCCGCTGTACAGTAACCCCTCAGGGCCGCTATTATCTGTGTTCTGCTATAACAGCTCTGAGACAATGGCCGCCGTACAGTAACCCCTCAGGGCCACCCTCATCTGTGCTCTGCTATAACAGCTCTGAGAAGATGGCCGCCGTACAGTAACCCCTCAGGGCCCGCTATTATCTGTGTTCTGCTATAGCAGCTCTGAGACAATGGCCGCCGTACAGTAACCCCTCAGGGCCCGCTCTCATCTGTGCTCTGCTATAACAGCTCTGAGAAGATGGCCGCCGTACAGTAACCCCTCAGGGCCGCTATTATCTGTGTTCTGCTATAACAGCTCTGAGAAGATGGCCGCCGTACAGTAACCCCTCAGGGCCCGCTCTCATCTGTGCTCTGCTATAACAGCTCTGAGAAGATGGCCGCCGTACAGTAACCCCTCAGGGCCCGCTATTATCTGTGTTCTGCTATAACAGCTCTGAGAAGATGGCCGCCGTACAGTAACCCCTCAGGGTCCGCTATTATCTGTGCTCTGCTATAACAGCTCTGAGAAGATGGCCGCTGTACAGTAACCCCTCAGGGCCCGCTCTCATCTGTGCTCTGCTATAACAGCTCTGAGAAGATGGCCGCCGTACAGTAACCCCTCAGGGTCCGCTATTATCTGTGCTCTGCTATAACAGCTCTGAGACAATGGCCGCCGTACAGTAACCCCTCAGGGCCGCTATTATCTGTGCTCTGCTATAACAGCTCTGAGAAGATGGCCGCCGTACAGTAACCCCTCAGGGCCGCTATTATCTGTGCTCTGCTATAACAGCTCTGAGAAGATGGCCGCCGTACAGTAACCCCTTAGGGCCCGCTATTATCTGTGCTCTGCTATAACAGCTCTGAGAAGATGGCCGCCATACAGTAACCCCTCAGGGCCGCTATTAGCTGTGTTCTGCTATAACAGCTCTGAGAAGATGGCCGCCGTACAGTAACCCCTCAGGGCCCGCTATTATCTGTGCTCTGCTATAACAGCTCTGAGAAGATGGCCGCCGTACAGTAACCCCTCAGGGCCCGCTATTATCTGTGTTCTGCTATAACAGCTCTGAGAAGATGGCCGCTGTACAGTAACCCCTCAGGGCCCGCTATTATCTGTGTTCTGCTATAGCAGCTCTGAGACAATGGCCGCCGTACAGTAACCCCTCAGGGCTATTATCTGTGTTCTGCTATAACAGCTCTGAGAAGATGGCCGCCGTACAGTAACCCCTCAGGGCCGCTATTATCTGTGTTCTGCTATAATAGCTCTGAGAAGATGGCCGCTGTACAGTAACCCCTCAGGGCCGCTATTATCTGTGCTCCGCTATAACAGCTCTGAGAAGATGGCCGCCGTACAGTAACCCCTCAGGGCCGCTATTATCTGTGCTCTGCTATAACAGCTCTGAGAAGATGGCCGCTGTACAGTAACCCCTCAGGGCCCGCTCTCATCTGTGCTCTGCTATAACAGCTCTGAGAAGATGGCCGCCGTACAGTAACCCCTCAGGGCCCGCTATTATCTGTGTTCTGCTATAACAGCTCTGAGAAGATGGCCGCCGTACAGTAACCCCTCAGGGTCCGCTATTATCTGTGCTCTGCTATAACAGCTCTGAGACAATGGCCGCCGTACAGTAACCCCTCAGGGCCACCCTCATCTGTGCTCTGCTATAACAGCTCTGAGAAGATGGCCGCTGTACAGTAACCCCTCAGGGCCCGCTATTATCTGTGTTCTGCTATAACAGCTCTGAGAAGATGGCCGCTGTACAGTAACCCCTCAGGGCCGCTATTATCTGTGTTCTGCTATAACAGCTCTGAGACAATGGCCGCCGTACAGTAACCCCTCAGGGCCACCCTCATCTGTGCTCTGCTATAACAGCTCTGAGAAGATGGCCGCCGTACAGTAACCCCTCAGGGCCCGCTATTATCTGTGTTCTGCTATAGCAGCTCTGAGACAATGGCCGCCGTACAGTAACCCCTCAGGGCCCGCTCTCATCTGTGCTCTGCTATAACAGCTCTGAGAAGATGGCCGCCGTACAGTAACCCCTCAGGGCCGCTATTATCTGTGTTCTGCTATAACAGCTCTGAGAAGATGGCCGCTGTACAGTAACCCCTCAGGGCCCGCTCTCATCTGTGCTCTGCTATAACAGCTCTGAGAAGATGGCCGCCGTACAGTAACCCCTCAGGGCCCGCTATTATCTGTGTTCTGCTATAACAGCTCTGAGAAGATGGCCGCCGTACAGTAACCCCTCAGGGTCCGCTATTATCTGTGCTCTGCTATAACAGCTCTGAGAAGATGGCCGCTGTACAGTAACCCCTCAGGGCCCGCTCTCATCTGTGCTCTGCTATAACAGCTCTGAGAAGATGGCCGCCGTACAGTAACCCCTCAGGGTCCGCTATTATCTGTGCTCTGCTATAACAGCTCTGAGACAATGGCCGCCGTACAGTAACCCCTCAGGGCCGCTATTATCTGTGCTCTGCTATAACAGCTCTGAGAAGATGGCCGCCGTACAGTAACCCCTCAGGGCCGCTATTATCTGTGCTCTGCTATAACAGCTCTGAGAAGATGGCCGCCGTACAGTAACCCCTTAGGGCCCGCTATTATCTGTGCTCTGCTATAACAGCTCTGAGAAGATGGCCGCCATACAGTAACCCCTCAGGGCCGCTATTAGCTGTGTTCTGCTATAACAGCTCTGAGAAGATGGCCGCCGTACAGTAACCCCTCAGGGCCCGCTATTATCTGTGCTCTGCTATAACAGCTCTGAGAAGATGGCCGCCGTACAGTAACCCCTCAGGGCCCGCTATTATCTGTGTTCTGCTATAACAGCTCTGAGAAGATGGCCGCTGTACAGTAACCCCTCAGGGCCCGCTATTATCTGTGTTCTGCTATAGCAGCTCTGAGACAATGGCCGCCGTACAGTAACCCCTCAGGGCTATTATCTGTGTTCTGCTATAACAGCTCTGAGAAGATGGCCGCCGTACAGTAACCCCTCAGGGCCGCTATTATCTGTGTTCTGCTATAATAGCTCTGAGAAGATGGCCGCTGTACAATAACCCCTCAGGGCCGCTATTATCTGTGCTCCGCTATAACAGCTCTGAGAAGATGGCCGCCATACAGTAACCCCTCAGGGTCCGCTATTATCTGTGCTCTGCTATAACAGCTCTGAGAAGATGGCCGCTGTACAGTAACCCCTCAGGGCCCGCTCTCATCTGTGCTCTGCTATAACAGCTCTGAGAAGATGGCCGCCGTACAGTAACCCCTCAGGGCCCGCTATTATCTGTGTTCTGCTATAACAGCTCTGAGAAGATGGCCGCCGTACAGTAACCCCTCAGGGTCCGCTATTATCTGTGCTCTGCTATAACAGCTCTGAGACAATGGCCGCCGTACAGTAACCCCTCAGGGCCGCTATTATCTGTGTTCTGCTATAACAGCTCTGAGAAGATGGCCGCTGTACAGTAACCCCTCAGGGCCGCTATTATCTGTGTTCTGCTATAACAGCTCTGAGACAATGGCCGCCGTACAGTAACCCCTCAGGGCCACCCTCATCTGTGCTCTGCTATAACAGCTCTGAGAAGATGGCCGCCATACAGTAACCCCTTAGGGCCCGCTATTATCTGTGCTCTGCTATAACAGCTCTGAGAAGATGGCCGCCATACAGTAACCCCTCAGGGCCGCTATTATCTGTGCTCTGCTATAACAGCTCTGAGAAGATGGCCGCTGTACAGTAACCCCTCAGGGCCGCTATTATCTGTGCTCTGCTATAACAGCTCTGAGAAGATGGCCGCCATACAGTAACCCCTTAGGGCCCGCTATTATCTGTGTTCTGCTATAACAGCTCTGAGAAGATGGCCGCCATACAGTAACCCCTCAGGGCCCGCTATTATCGCTTGTCCGTTATGTAACCAAGAGAATCCCATCTGCGCTGATTCTTATTCTGCTCCTTACAATGGCGCAGGTGCGGTTGCTCTGTCAGTTTTTGCTCGTTCCTCCGCACTCTTTACTCTCAGGAGGTGATTTCTCTTCTGGTTGTCAATCTGAATATTCTCAACAAGCCGTATGTAATCATAAAGGAGTTTCGGGGACTGCCACCATTGTGCCACGCTGAGGGACACCACGCTGATTCTGCTATAAATAGTCTGAAAACGGCGGCGGCAAAACACACGGAGACGATTCCTGCGATTGTTTGTTTTTGGGAAATAAAATCAAGAGGAAAAGGAAGAGATGTACAGAAAGGAAGCGGAGAGGCCTCTGGGAGCCGCACATCACCGGACCAGCAGGGGGCGCCAGGCGGCATTATATCTGCCAGACACATCCAGATAAACACTCCTGGATTCTGCGCCACAGTATGGCGTGCTGGCTACTACTCACTTTTACAGTCGACTGATTTCATTTTGCCTCCAAGATGATTTCATGTGAAGGAGCCACGAAGGGCGCAGGAGGCCGGGGTCGTAAGAGACGGATAACAGGGAGCGGGGGGGAAATCCTACACCGACTGCCAGGTGCACCGGCCATAAAGGGTTAAATTATTACCAGGAGACCCCGCCCATCATAATACAGTGTAAAGACTTCCCAGGGTTGTTACAATAGTTACTGTGCTTGCTGAGCAGAACATTTTAGCAGCATTGTGCCCATAGTGCCCGGGTTTGTTACAGTGTTTCAGTGCAGGGAATACCCTATTTTTCACCCTATAGGACGCACCGGCATATAAGACGCACCCAATTTTAAAGGTGCAAATCTAGAAAAAAAAGATTCTGAACCCAACAGTGATCTTCAACCTGCGGACCTCCAGATGTTGCAAAACTACAACTCACAGCATGCCCGGACAGCCGTTGGCTGTCCGGGCATGCTGGGAGTTGTAGTTTTGCAACATCTGGAGGTCCGCAGGTTGAAGACCACTGGTATAGGAGGTAATACTCAGGTGTCCCCGCCGCTCCGGACCTTCACCGCTGCCCTGGATGTCGCTCCATCGCTGTCGCCGTGTCCCCGTGGTGTCCCCGACGCTCCGGACGTCTTCTTCCCCGGGATCCTCGCTCTCCGTCATCACGTCGCTATGCACGCTGCTCCTATTGGATGACGGGACGGCGTGGGCGACAACGTGATGACGTCGAAGGAGAGCGCCGGCCATGCAGGGGATCCCGGCCCGGAGCAGACACTGAGGAGGCAGGTAAGGTCCCTCCCGGTGTCCTGTAAGCTGTTTGGAACGCCGCGATTTCACCGTGGCGGTCCCGAACAGCCCGACTGAACCGGGTTAGTGTCACTTTCCCTTCAGATGCAGCGGTCAGCTTTGATCGCCACGTCTGAAGGGTTAATACAGGACATCACTGCGATCGGTGATGTCCTGTATTAGCCGCGGGTCCCGGCCGTTGATGGCCGCAGGGACCGCCGCGATAGGGGTGTATTCGCCATATAAGACGCACCAACTTTTCCCCCCAGTTTTGGGGAAGAAAAAGTGCGTCTTATAAAATACGGTATATACCACCCTGGATTTCAGGCTCTTTACTTCATAGAGAATTGTTCAGAATCAATAAAACTCCAAAACTTAGAGAGAAAGGAAAGTCAAAGTGAGTCGAAAATGAGGAAAAGTTCTGGGATGTCACAAATTCTATTCTATCTACAATATCTGTTTATTCATTATCTCTCTCTCTCTCTCTCTCTCTCTCTCTCTCTATATATATATATATATATATATACACATCAGTATTACCCTCCTATGACCAGCAGACAATGGCGCCCCCCACAGTCCGGGTTACATAATTGCTGACTTTACAGCGAACAGATTTTCTCGGTCCTGTCTTCTCGGACCCCGCGCTCTCTTTGCACAGCTGTCTCTCTCTCTCTCTCTCTCTCTATATATATATATATATATACACATCAGTATTACCCTCCTATGACCAGCAGACAATGGCGCCCCCCACAGTCCGGGTTACATAATTGCTGACTTTACAGCGAACAGTTTTTCTCGGTCCTGTCTTCTCGGACCCCGCGCTCTCTTTGCACAGCTGTCTCTCTCTCTCTCTCTCTCTCTCTCTCTCTATATATATACACATCAGTATTACCCTCCTATGACCAGCAGACAATGGCGCCCCCCACAGTCCAGGTTACATAATTGCTGAAGTGAACAGTTTTTCTCGGTCCTGTCTTCTCGGACCCCGCGCTCTCTTTGCACAGCTGTCTCTCTCTCTCTCTCTCTCTCTCTCTATATATATATATACACATCAGTATTACCCTCCTATGACCAGCAGACAATGGCGCCCCCCACAGTCCAGGTTACATAATTGCTGAAGTGAACAGTTTTTCTCGGTCCTGTCTTCTCGGACCCCGCGCTCTCTTTGCACAGCTGTCTCTCTCTCTCTCTCTCTCTCTCTCTCTCTATATATACACATCAGTATTACCCTCCTATGACCAGCAGACAATGGCGCCCCCCACAGTCCAGGTTACATAATTGCTGACTTTACAGCGAACAGATTTTCTCGGTCCTGTCTTCTCGGACCCCGCGCTCTCTTTGCACAGCTGTCTCTCTCTCTCTATATATATATATACACATCAGTATTACCCTCCTATGACCAGCAGACAATGGCGCCCCCCACAGTCCAGGTTACATAATTGCTGACTTTACAGCGAACAGTTTTTCTCTAGTCCTGTCTTCTCGGACCCCGCACTCTCTTTGCACAGCTGTCTCTCTCTCTCTATATATATATATACACATCAGTATTACCCTCCTATGACCAGCAGACAATGGCGCCCCCCACAGTCCAGGTTACATAATTGCTGACTTTACAGCGAACAGTTTTTCTCTAGTCCTGTCTTCTCGGACCCCGCACTCTCTTTGCACAGCTGTCTATATTCAATGGCTTTGGAATTTACTCTGAATCCCATTTCCAGGGCGATCGCTTAGACCGAGAAATATTTTACAGTCCACGGCGCCAGAACGTTTCGCACTCGGCATTCTGGACACCGCCAGCAAAGTGGAACGTTTACATTGAAAGATGTCACTTTGTATTTTTGGCGATTCTTTGCATAAACAAATAGTGAAATTTTCCATTGTCTTTAAACCGATTTACAGTGTTCAAAATGTACCAGAGTTATCTCCCAGCTGTGAGGTTCTGCAGCAGCCGCCTGGCATTGTGCACTCATATTCTCCACCATATTTGCCCTGGCTCTCCACTCTTGGCCATGTTGTTTTTGTGGGTCAGTGTTTTTCTATCTTTTTGAACAAAAGTTTATTTTACTGCTTTGTGTTATCTCGGTTGGCGCTCTGCGTTCTGTCCCCGGGGGATTTTTGGTGGAGCCAGATGCTTTTTGATGTATCGGAGAAGTGCTGATCACATATTGCTACAGGCTACGAGCCGACATTATCGGCCTAGGATGGATACGAAAACATAATGGTTCTTATTGTGCTGGTGTAGCAGAGAAGAGTTTGTCAGACGTAGCAGAGATGAGTTTATCAGACGTAGCAGAGATGAGTTTATCGGACGTAGCAGAGATGAGTTTGTCAGACGTAGCAGAGATGAGTTTATCGGACGTAGCAGAGATGAGTTTATCAGACATAGCAGAGATGAGTTTATCAGACGTAGCAGAGATGAGTTTGTTAGACATAGCAGAGATGAGCTGGTCAGATGTAGCAGAGATGAGTTTGTCAGACGTAGCAGAGATGAGTTTATCAGACATAGCAGAGATGAGTTTGTCAGACGTAGCAGAGATGATTTTATCAGACGTAGCAGAGATGAGTTTATCAGACGTAGCAGTGATGAGTTTGTTAGATGTAGCAGAGATGAGTTTGTCAGACGCAGTAGAGATGAGCTGGTCAGACGTAGCAGAGATGAGTTTGTCAGACGTAGCAGAGATGAGTTTGTTAGATGTAGCAGAGATGAGTTTGTTAGACATAGCAGAGATGAGCTGGTCAGATGTAGCAGAGATGAGTTTGTTAGATGTAGCAGAGATGAGCTGGTCAGACGTAGCAGAGATTAGTTTGTCACACGTAGCAGAGATGAGTTTGTTAGATGTAGCAGAGATGAGTTTGTCAGACGTAGTAGAGATGAGCTGGTCAGACATAGCAGAGATGCGTTCATCAAACGTAGCAGAGATGAGTTTGTTAGATGTAGCAGAGATGAGTTTGTCAGACATAGTAGAGATGAGCTGGTCAAACGTAGCAGAGATGAGTTTGTCAGACGTAGCAGAGATGAGTTTGTCAGACGTAGTAGAGATGAGCTGGTCAGACATAGCAGAGATGAGTTTATCAGACGTAGCAGAGATGAGTTTATCAGACGTAGCAGAGATGAGCTCGTCAGATGTAGCAGAGATGAGTTTGTTAGACGTAGAAGATGAGTTTGAAATCTTCAGTAACTCTGTAGGATCTGACTACACACATCTTTACACAGTTTTGAAGGTCGACCTCCTGTATTTATCGTGAGCACTAGTGTTGAGCGGCATAGGCCATATTCGAATTTGCGAATATTCGCGAATATATGGCCGAATATTCGTCATATATTCGCGAATATTTGCATATTCGTAATATTCTCATTTTATTTTCGCATATGCGAAAACTTCGCGTATGCGAAAATAACATATGCGAAAATTAGCATATACAAAATTAGCATAAGCTAAAATTTGCTTATGCGAAAATTAGCATATGCTAATTTTCGCATATGCGAAAATGCGCACACCAGTATCACACAGTAGTATTAGAGCCGTCTTTACACCACACAAGCTGGAAGCAGAGAGGGGTGATCACTGTGATGTGTACTGTGGAAAAAAAAAATACGAATATTCGTAATTACGAATATATAGCGCTATATTCGCAACACTAGTGAGCACCAGCAGAAAGTGTAAGAACTAATTCAGCTCTGCTACATATGTATGTAAAATAATGACATTTCTGCTAAACATGATTATTAATATTTGCATAGATAAAATGTAATAATCTGGAGGAGCTGTATTATCAGGCACCTGCCCCTCCTTTTATACTCATAAACATTTATAATACAGCAGTTTTGTGCCCCAATAGGAGTGATTGGGCCCTTAGAGTCCAGGGCCTCGGCATGACCTCTCTGACCCCTATAGTTATTCCCCAGATGAAAGCTGGAGTAATGATTGAGTAACAAATCTTTATGACTATTGGAGGTGGATATATCTTTGGGGATTATAGTTTTTTTTTTCTGCCCCCTTTAATAGGTCTCTGAGCCCCTTTACTTCTGTCTTTGTTGCCCGATTATTCCAGATATTCCCAATGCAATCAAAGCCCCAAGATAAAGACGTGAAGACGTCTGCACAGGTGGAATGGTGACTATTATGGTCTTGTCACATGGCAGAATTTTCGCTTGCGGAATTCTGCCTCAAATTAAAGGGGTAGTCTGGTGAGAAACTAATTTTTTTAAATCAACTGGTGCATGAAAGTTCTACAGATTTGTAAATTACTTCTATTTAAAAATCTTAACCCTTCCAGTACATATCAGCTGCTGTATGCTCCACAGGAAGTTTTTTTTATTTTCTGTCTGACCACAGTGCTCTCTGCTGACACCACTGTCTGTCTCAGGAACTGTCCAGAGCAGGAGAAAATCCCCAAACCTCTCCTGCTCTGAACAGTTCCTGAAATAGACAGAGGTGTCAGCAGAGAGCAATGTGGTCTGACTAGAAAGAACTACACAACTTCTTGTGGAGCATGCAGCAGCTGATAAGTACTGGAAGGGTTAAGATTTTTAAATAGAAGTCATTGACAAATCTGTAGAACTTTCTGGCACCAGTCGATAAAAAAATAAATAAAAAAATCACCGGAGTACCCCTTTAAAGCCAGTAGACTTCTATGGGATTCCACACTCCCATTCACACCTCTGAATTTCCGTTTGCAGAATTCCTCTAGTGGAAATTAGAAGTGTGAATGGGAGTGCGGAATCCCATAGAACTCTATTGGCTTTAATTTGAGGCGGACTTTCGCAAGTGGAAGTTCTGCCGTGTGAATAGACCCTATAACTGCTTCAACTATAAATAATAATCAAGAGGTTTTTAGACCTGTCAATCACAGTGATCATAATTATGGGATGGGGGTCCAACCTTTAACCCCTTCCCGCAGAATGTCATATATAAACGCCGGGTTGTGCAGTGCGTTCGCGCATCCCGGCGTTTATAAATGACATTCAGTTAACCCGGCGATGCGCAGCATCGCACGGGTTAACTGGCAGAAGTCCCGCTGTTTCCAGCAGGGGACAACTTCTGCTTCACCCCCCAGGACCATCCATTGATGGTCCTGGTCAGCGATCACTGTGATTGGTCCCTGTGGACCAATCACAGTGATCTGGGGTGAAAGTTCAGATCCCCCGCACTGCCCGCCCCTGGAAGTCGGGCAGAACGGGGGACGATGGCTGCGGGGGCTCGCGGGGACCTGCGGCACACGGGGGGAACACGTGGGGACCGGCGGACTTACCTGGAGCAGCGGCGGGACCGAGGAGCAGCGGCAGGACCGGCCACGTGGAGGAGCAGCGACGGGACCGGCAGGTAAGTATGTCGTCCTCAGAGGCAGCAGTGAAGATCTTCACTGCTGCTTCTAGGAGTCTGAAAACTACAACTCCCAGCATGCCTAGACAGCCTTTGGCTGTCTGGGCATGCTGGGAGTTGTAGTTTTGCAACATCTGGAGGGCCCCAGTTTGGAGACCATTGTATAATGGTCTCCAATCTGTGCTCTTCCAGCTGTTGCAAAACTACAACTCCCAGCATGCACTGACTGTCCAGGCATGCTGGGAGTTTTAGTTCAGCAACATCTGGCCCTTCAGATGTTGCCGAACTACAACTCCCAGCATGCCCTTCAGCTGTCTGGGCATGCTGGGAGTTGTAGTTTTGCAACAACTGGAGACACACTGGTTGGGAAACATTGTCTGTTTCTAACTCAGTGTTTCCTAACCTGTGTGCCTCCAGCTGTTGCAAAACTATGACTCCCAGCATGCACTAACAGACCATGCATGCTGGGAGTTGTGGTTTTGCAACAGCTGGCGCTCTCACTTTGGAGCCCTGTCGTATTTCAGGGCAACAGTTTAGGGCGACATATGGGGTATCGCTGTACTCGGGAGAAATTGCGTTACAAGGTTTGGGGGGCTTTTTCTTCTTTAACCCTTCATGAAAAGGAAATGTTGGGGTCTACACCAGAATGTTAGTGTAAAATTTTTTTATTTTTTACACTAACATGCTGATGTTGCCCTATACTTTACATTTTCACAAGAGGTAAAAGGGAAAAAAGCCCCCCAAAATTTGTAACGCAATTTCTCCCGACTACAGAGATACCCCATATGTGAGCGCAAAGTGCTCTGGGGGCGCACAACAAGGCCCAGAAGGGAGAGTGCACCATGTACATTTGAGGTGATTTGCACAGGGGTGGCTGATTGTTACAGCGGTTTTGACAAACGCAAAAAAAACAAAACCCCACATGTGACCCCATTTCGGAAATGACACCCCTCACGGAATGTAATGAGGGGTGCAGTGAGAATTTACACCCCCACAGGTGTCTGACGGATCTTTGGAACAGTGGTCCGTGAAAATGAAAACTTGTACAGCCCACTGTTCCAAAGATCTGTCAGACACCAGTGGGGGGCAAATGCTCACTGTACCCCTTGTTACGTTCCTCAAGGGGTCTAGTTTCCAAAATGGTATGCCATGTGTTTTTTTTTTGCTGTCCTGGCACCATAGGGGCTTCCTAAATGCGACATGCTAACCGAGCAAAATTTGCTCTCAAAAAGCCAAATATGACTCCTTCTCTTCTGAGCATTGTAGTTCGCCCATAGTGCACTTCAGGTCAACTTATGGGGTACCTCCATACTCAGAAGAGATGGGGTTACAAATTTTGGTGGGTATTTTCTGCTATTAACCCTTGCAAAAAGGTGAAATTAGGGGGGAAACACATTTTAGTGGAAATTTTTTATTTTTTTTTTACATATGCAAAAGTCGTGAAACACCTGTGGGGCAATAAGGCTCACTTTATTCCTTATTACATTCCTCAAGGGGTCTAGTTTCCAAAATGGTATGCCATGTGAGGGTTTTTTGCTGCTCTGGCACCATAGGGGCTTCCTAAATGTGACATGCCCCCCGAGCAAAATTTGCTCTCAAAAAGCCAAATATGACTCTTTCTCTTCTGAGCATTGTAGTTCGCCCATAGTGCACTTCAGGTCAACTTGTGGGGTACCTCCATACTCAGAAGAGAAGGGGTTACAAATATTGGGGGGGTATTTCCTGCTATTAACCCTTGGAAAAATGTGAAATTTGGGGGGAAACACACATTTTAGTGAAAAAAAATTTTTTTTTTTTACATATGCAAAAGTCATGAAACACCTGTGGGGTATTAAGGCTCACTTTATTCCTTGTTATGTTCCTCAAGGGGTCTAGTTTCCAAAATGGTATGCCATGTGAGGGTTTTTTGCTGTTCTGGCACCATAGGGGCTTCCTAAATGCAACATGCCCCCCAAAAACCATTTCAGAAAAACGTACTCTCCAAAATCCCCTTATCGCTCTTTCCCTTCTGAGCCCTCTACTGCACCCGCCGAACGCTTTACATAGACATATGAGGTATGTGCTTACTCTAGAGAAATTGGGCTACAAATATAAGTATACATTTTCTCCTTTTACCCCTTGTAAAAATTCAAAAATTGGGTCTACAAGAACATGCGAGTATAAAAAATGAAGATTGTGAAGTTTCTCCTTCACTTTGCTTCTATTCCTGTGAAACACCTAAAGGGTTAAAATGATGACTGAATGTCATTTTGAATACTTTGGGGGGTGCAGTTTTTATAATGGGGTCTTTTGTGGGGTATTTCTAATAAGAAGACCCTTCAAATCCACTTCAAACCTGAACTGGTCCCTGAAAAATAGTGAGTTTGAAAATTTTGTGAAAAATTGGAAAATTGCTGCTGAACTTTGAAGCCTCTGGTGTCTTCCAAAAGTAAAAACTCATCAATTTTATGATGCCAACATAAAGTAGACATATTGTATATGTGAATAAAAATTTTTTTTATTTGTAATATCCATTTTCCTTACAAGCAGAGAGCTTCAAAGTTAGAAAAATGCAAAATTTTCTAATTTTTCATCAAATTTTAGGATTTTTCACAAGGAAAGGATGCAAGTTACCACAAAAATTTACCACCATGTTAAAGTAGAATATGTCACGAAAAAACAATCTCGGAATCAGAATGATAACTAAAAGCATCAGAGTTATTAATGTTTAAAGTGACAGTGGTCAGATGTGCAATGTCACGATGCCGGCTGGCAGGTAGTGGATCCTCTGTGCCGGAGAGGGATTGGCGTGGACCGTGCTAGTGGATCGGTTCTAAGTCACTACTGGTTTTCACCAGAGCCCGCCGCAAAGCGGGATGGTCTTGCTGCGGCGGTAGTGACCAGGTCGTATCCACTAGCAACGGCTCACCTCTCTGGCTGCTGAAGATAGGCGCGGTACAAGGGAGTAGACAGAAGCAAGGTCGGACGTAGCAGAAGGTCGGGGCAGGCAGCAAGGATCGTAGTCAGGGGCAACGGCAGGAGGTCTGGAACACAGGCTAGGAACACACAAGGAAACGCTTTCACTGGCACGATGGCAACAAGATCCGGCAAGGAAGTGCAGGGGAAGTGAGGTGATATAGGGAAGTGCACAGGTGATCAGACTAATTGGAACCACTGCGCCAATCAGCGGCGCAGTGGCCCTTTAAATCGCAAAGACCCGGCGCGCGCGCGCCCTAAGGAGCGGGGCCGCGCGCGCCGGGACAGGACCGACGGAGAGCGAGTCAGGTACGGGAGCCGGGGTGCGCATCGCGAGCGGGCGCTACCCGCATCGCGAATCGCATCCCGGCTGGAGGCGGTATCGCAGCGCCCCGGGTCAGTGGATCTGACCGGAGCGCTGCAGTGAGGAGAGTGTAGCGAGCGCTCCGGGGAGGAGCGGGGACCCGGAGCGCTCGGCGTAACAGTACCCCCCCCCTTGGGTCTCCCCCTCTTCTTAGAGCCTGAGAACCTGAGGAGCAGACTTTTGTCTAGGATATTGTCCTCAGGTTCCCAGGATCTCTCTTCTGGACCACAACCCTCCCAATCCACTAAAAAAAAGGTTTTCCCTCTGACCTTTTTGGATGCCAGAATCTCTTTGACGGAGAAGATGTCCGAGGAGCCGGAAACAGGAGTGGGAGGAACAGATTTGGGAGAGAAACGGTTGATGATGAGTGGTTTAAGAAGAGAAACGTGAAAGGCATTAGGAATACGAAGAGAAGGAGGAAGAAGAAGTTTGTAAGAGACAGGATTAATCTGGCACAAAATTTTGAAAGGACCAAGATAGCGTGGTCCCAACTTGTAGCTAGGGACACGGAAGCGGACATATTTAGCGGAGAGCCATACCTTGTCTCCAGGGGAAAAAATGGGAGGAGCTCTTCTTTTCTTATCCGCGAACTTCTTCATGCGTGATGAAGCCTGTAAGAGAGAATTTTGGGTCTCTCTCCATATGATGGAAAGGTCACGAGAAATTTCATCCACAGCGGGCAGACCAGAGGGCAAGGGGGTAGGGAGGGGGGGAAGAGGGTGACGGCCGTACACCACGAAAAATGGGGATTTGGAGGAAGATTCAGAGACTCTGAAGTTATACGAGAATTCGGCCCATGGAAGGAGATCTGCCCAGTCATCCTGGCGGGAGGAAACAAAATGTCGTAAATAATCACCCAAGACCTGGTTAATTCTTTCTACTTGTCCATTGGATTGAGGATGATATGCAGAAGAAAAATTTAATTTAATCTTGAGTTGTTTACAGAGAGCCCTCCAGAATTTAGACACGAATTGGACGCCTCTATCCGAGACGATCTGCGTAGACAACCCGTGAAGACGAAAAATGTGTACAAAAAATTGTTTAGCCAACTGAGGCGCTGAAGGAAGACCAGGAAGAGGGATGAAATGTGCCATTTTGGAGAATCGATCAACGACCACCCAAATAACAGTGTTGCCACGGGAAGGGGGTAAATCAGTAATAAAATCCATACCAATCAGAGACCAAGGCTGTTCGGGGACAGGCAGGGGATGAAGAAAACCAGCGGGCTTCTGGCGAGGAGTCTTATCCCGGGCACAGATAGTGCAGGCTCGCACAAAGTCCACAACATCCGTCTCCAGAGTCGGCCACCAATAGAAGCGAGAGATGAGTTGCACAGATTTCTTGATGCCCACATGACCTGCGAGATGGGAGGAGTGACCCCATTTGAGGATTCCGAGGCGTTGGCGTGGAGAAACAAAGGTCTTTCCTGGAGGAGTTTGCCTGATGGAGGCTGGAGAAGTGGAAATCAGGCAGTCAGGAGGAATGATGTGTTGCGGAGAGAGTTCAACTTCCGAGGCATCCGAGGAACGAGAGAGAGCATCGGCCCTAATGTTCTTATCGGCAGGCCGAAAGTGAATTTCAAAATTAAATCGGGCAAAGAACAGAGACCACCTGGCCTGGCGAGGATTCAGCCGTTGGGCAGACTGGAGGTAGGAGAGGTTCTTGTGATCGGTGTAAATAATAACTGGAAATCTTGATCCCTCCAGCAGATGCCTCCATTCCTCAAGTGCTAATTTGATGGCTAGAAGCTCTCGATCCCCGATGGAGTAGTTCCTCTCCGCCGGAGAGAAGGTCCTAGAAAAAAAACCACAAGTAACAGCATGCCCGGAAGAATTTTTTTGTAGAAGAACAGCTCCAGCTCCCACTGAGGAGGCATCAACCTCCAATAGGAAGGGTTTGGAAGGGTCAGGTCTGGAGAGCACGGGAGCCGAAGAAAAGGCAGACTTGAGCCGTTTAAAGGCGTCTTCCGCTTGAGGAGGCCAAGACTTGGGATCGGCATTTTTTTTTGGTTAAAGCCACGATAGGAGCCACAATGGTAGAAAAATGTGGAATAAATTGCCTGTAATAATTGGCGAACCCCAAAAAGCGTCGGATAGCACGGAGTCCGGAGGGGCGTGGCCAATCTAAGACGGCAGAGAGTTTGTCTGGATCCATTTGTAGTCCCTGGCCAGAGACCAAGTATCCTAGGAAAGGAAGAGATTGGCATTCAAACAGACATTTCTCAATTTTGGCATAGAGTTGATTGTCACGAAGTCTCTGAAGAACCATACGGACATGCTGGCGGTGTTCTTCTAGATTGGCAGAAAAAATCAGGATATCGTCCAGATATACAACAACACAGGAGTATAAAAGATCACGAAAAATGTCATTAACAAAGTCTTGGAAGACGGCAGGGGCGTTGCACAGGCCAAAGGGCATGACCAGATACTCAAAGTGTCCATCTCTGGTGTTAAATGCCGTTTTCCATTCATCCCCCTCTCTGATGCGGATGAGATTATAAGCACCTCTTAAGTCCAGTTTGGTAAAGATGTGGGCACCTTGGAGGCGATCAAAGAGTTCAGAGATGAGGGGTAGGGGGTAGCGGTTCTTAACCGTGATTTTATTAAGACCGCGGTAGTCAATGCAAGGACGTAGGGAGCCATCTTTTTTGGACACAAAGAAAAATCCGGCTCCGGCAGGAGAGGAGGATTTACGGATAAAGCCCTTTTTTAAATTTTCCTGGACGTATTCAGACATGGCAAGAGTCTCTGGGGCGGACAGAGGATAAATTCTGCCCCGGGGTGGAGTAGTGCCCGGGAGGAGGTCGATAGGACAATCATAAGGCCTGTGAGGAGGTAGAGTCTCAGCTTGTTTTTTGCAAAAAACATCCGCAAAGTCCATATAGGCCTTAGGGAGACCGGTTACTGGAGGAACCACAGAGTCACGGCAAGGGTTACTGGGAACCGGTTTTAGGCAGTCCTTGGAACAAGAGGGCCCCCAACTCTTGATCTCCCCAGTGGACCAATCCAGGGTTGGGGAATGAAGTTGAAGCCAGGGAAGTCCAAGGAGAATGTCAGAAGTGCAATTGGGGAGGACCAAAAGTTCAATCCTCTCGTGATGAGATCCGATGCACATTAGAAGGGGCTCCGTGCGGAAACGTATGGTACAGTCCAATCTTTCATTGTTTACACAATTGATGTAGAGGGGTCTGGCGAGACTGGTCACTGGGATGTTGAAACTGTTGACGAGAGAGGCCAAAATAAAATTTCTTGCAGATCCGGAGTCCAAGAAGGCCATAGTAGAGAAGGAGAAGGCAGAGGCAGACATCCGCACAGGCACAGTAAGACGTGGAGAAGCAGAGTAGACATCAAGGACTGTCTCACCTTTGTGCGGAGTCAGCGTACGTCTTTCCAGGCGGGGAGGACGGATAGGACAATCCCTCAGGAAGTGTTCGGTACTAGCACAGTACAGGCAGAGATTCTCCATGCGGCGTCGTGTCCTTTCTTGAGGTGTCAGGCGAGACCGGTCGACCTGCATAGCCTCCACGGCGGGAGGCACAGGAACGGATTGCAGGGGACCAGAGGAGAGAGGAGCCGAGGAGAAGAAACGCCTCGTGCGAACAGAGTCCATATCCTGGCGGAGCTCCTGACGCCTTTCGGAAAAACGCATGTCAATGCGAGTGGCTAGGTGAATGAGTTCATGTAGATTAGCAGGGATTTCTCGTGCGGCCAGAACATCTTTAATGTTGCTGGATAGGCCTTTTTTAAAGGTCGCGCAGAGGGCCTCATTATTCCAGGATAGTTCTGAAGCAAGAGTACGGAATTGTACGGCATACTCGCCAACGGAAGAATTACCCTGGACCAGGTTCAACAGGGCAGTCTCAGCAGAAGAGGCTCGGGCAGGTTCCTCAAAGACACTTCGAATTTCCGAGAAGAAGGAGTGTACAGAGGCAGTGACAGGGTCATTGCGGTCCCAGAGCGGTGTGGCCCAAGACAGGGCTTTTCCAGACAGAAGGCTGACTACGAAAGCCACCTTAGACCTTTCAGTGGGAAACTGGTCCGACATCATCTCCAAGTGCAGGGAACATTGGGGAAGAAAGCCACGGCAAAACTTAGAGTCCCCATCAAATTTATCCGGCAAGGATAGGCGTAGACCAGAAGCGGCCACTCGCTGCGGAGGAGGTGCAGGAGCTGGCGGAGGAGATGATTGCTGAAGCTGTGGTAGTAACTGCTGTAGCATAACGGTCAGTTGAGACAGCTGTTGGCCTTGTTGCGCTATCTGTTGTGACTGCTGGGCGACCACCGTGGTGAGGTCAGCGACAACTGGCAGAGGAACTTCAGCGGGATCCATGGCCGGATCTACTGTCACGATGCCGGCTGGCAGGTAGTGGATCCTCTGTGCCGGAGAGGGATTGGCGTGGACCGTGCTAGTGGATCGGTTCTAAGTCACTACTGGTTTTCACCAGAGCCCGCCGCAAAGCGGGATGGTCTTGCTGCGGCGGTAGTGACCAGGTCGTATCCACTAGCAACGGCTCACCTCTCTGGCTGCTGAAGATAGGCGCGGTACAAGGGAGTAGACAGAAGCAAGGTCGGACGTAGCAGAAGGTCGGGGCAGGCAGCAAGGATCGTAGTCAGGGGCAACGGCAGGAGGTCTGGAACACAGGCTAGGAACACACAAGGAAACGCTTTCACTGGCACGATGGCAACAAGATCCGGCAAGGAAGTGCAGGGGAAGTGAGGTGATATAGGGAAGTGCACAGGTGATCAGACTAATTGGAACCACTGCGCCAATCAGCGGCGCAGTGGCCCTTTAAATCGCAAAGACCCGGCGCGCGCGCGCCCTAAGGAGCGGGGCCGCGCGCGCCGGGACAGGACCGACGGAGAGCGAGTCAGGTACGGGAGCCGGGGTGCGCATCGCGAGCGGGCGCTACCCGCATCGCGAATCGCATCCCGGCTGGAGGCGGTATCGCAGCGCCCCGGGTCAGTGGATCTGACCGGAGCGCTGCAGTGAGGAGAGTGTAGCGAGCGCTCCGGGGAGGAGCGGGGACCCGGAGCGCTCGGCGTAACATGCAAAAAACGCTCTGGTCCTTAAGGCCAAAATGGGCTTGGTCCTGAAGGGGTTAAGAATCCCACCTTTACAGACAACCCAGGTCATTCTTCATAGAAGTGACTGGAACCACCAGAAAGCGCCAAGTATTTGTCAGTTTTTGATGCCCCCATTTATGTCTAAGGATAGAGGCTGCACAGGGAACCAACATTTGGGGGCCCCCCATTCGTTATGATGGTCGGGTCCTTGAGGTTGGGTCTCACCATCTAACTGACAGGTAATAAAAGTAAATACGGATGACGCCATTAATGATGGCCACTACGTCTATAGAACTATGAGTCCCCACGACATCTCTTCAGTGAGACTTTGTCCCCCCTTAAAGTGTCCCTCCAGCCAACCAACACCATGTGCCGATGAGCATCACAAACCCAAAAAACAGCCGCCTGCCTTACTTTTGACTCTTCCTTTTGGCGGACACTATGGTTTATCCAGTATGGGACCCTCCTCTTCCCTATGGAGGAGAGCTTAGTTGCATATTTTTCCTCATGAAGTATTTTCTGATACTAAGTTTTCTTCCAGTGGTTAGAATCATTGTCAGACCGGCCTTAAAGGGGTATTCCGCCCCTAGACACACATTAAGATGTCTGATCGCGGGGGTCCCCCTGCTGGGACCCCCACGATCTCTGTGCAGCACCCGACATTCGTTTAGGATCAACACCTTGTGCTGATGATGTAACGGTCACGCCCCTCGTGACATCATGCCACACCCCTTCAATGCAAGTCTATGGGAGTCCCATTGACTTGCATTGCGGGGCCATGACGCTGCTGCCCAAACCTAGTATTTGGAACAAAGTGTTCCGAACGCTGGGGCAGCAGGGTACCCCTTTAATGATTTAACCCCTTCCCAGGAAATCTATTTTTATTTGCAGCCTAATAGACAGTGCTGCCTTATATTAGGAGCAGAAAAGTCCCCCCCCCTCCCGTAAACCACGATGAGTTTTCTTGGGCCCCAATGCTTTATCTATAATGGTGCCCCCCAACCCTTAATGTATCATTTATGTTTGGACCTTTGGGCTTCAGGCCTTCATGTAGCCGCCATCTTTACCCGTTCCTTGTCCACTCCTGATGGCACTTGCCTCTAGATGCCCATTTCAGTAGCCATGTGGTCGCCAGACTTTACAATAGCACTGACAATATCTAGGCCCGGGCTCCTTCAGATTTCGTTACTTGCCCCTCCCCCCATTATAAACCTCTCTCGCTCGGTATTGTCTCTCCTCTCGCCCGTCTCTGGCAGTAAATTAAGCTTCATTCTAGAAGCCATTTCCACTATTCTCCATAACACAATGGGACTAATTCCCGCTCTCCTCTCTATCTCCTTATTTCACATTTTCGGGCCCATTGCGAACGGAACAAAAGAAAAACATGAACTATTATTTTTAATTTTACGAGATTTTGTAGGAAGCCGCAGGTCACTCACCCCCCGATCTCTAATTCCTATTAAACAAAATAATAACAATAATAATTTTGGACTTTTGGTCTAAACTCCTGGCACATTCTAATGTTCCCATAAATAATCTATCAACATGAAAGTCGCCTCTGAACGTAATTGGAACATAATTCCTAACTCTGCCCGAACGGCGTCCGCCTGACAATAACACATAGGTCAATGATTTCCTCGGGTTCTTAGGTTCCACAGAAGGTTTTTGGTTAAGTGAACATAATATGTCCCCCGGAGAAGTGATTCATTTCTTTAATATTTCAATGTGTTGTGAGTGTCAGGGAAGAGGTTAGAATACGGGGCGATCCTTCATACAGCGCGGCCCCAGACTCATTTATTTCCACTAGAATTATGAGCGTCATCGCCTTCCTGGAGAACCTCCATGATTAATTGCGTAATTTTGTCCCTCCTATCAGATGGTATTTTCAGTAGATGATGTAATTGCCGCCATTTCTCACCAATCCGACTCCCAGCCCCCGGAGAATCATTGCTTAGTTTACTGAAGGTAACTTATCAGGGAGGGAAAATGAAGACGTGCGTTCTGCGTCCATTTGTAAGGATTTACGTGAAAATTAAGGCATCATTGAGCTTAAGGGAAGGATAGAGATAGAAGACGTTTATCACATATTATTGTAAGTGCAACATGTGGTCAGCACATAACACGTTTAATTCATTATATATATTATACACTGCTCAAAAAAATAAAGGGAACACTAAGATAACACGTCCTAGATCTGAATGAACTAATCGTATGAAAAACTTTGTCTTTACATAGTCGAATGTGCAAAAATTATCAATGGAAATCATTAACCCCTGGAGGTCTGGATATGGAGTCACACTCAAAATCACAGTGGAAAACCCCACTACAGGTGGATCCAACTTTATGTAATGTCCTTAATACAAGTCCCAATGAGGCTCAGTAGTGTGTGTGGCCTCCACGTGCCCGTATGACCTCCCTACAACGCCTGGGTATGCTCCTGATGAGGTGGAGGATGGTCTCCTGAGGGATGTCCTCCCAGACCTGGACTAAAGCATCCGCCAACTCCTGGACAGTCTGTGGTGGATGGAGCGAGACGTCCCAGATGTGCTCAATCGGATTCAGGGGGAACGGGCGGCCAGTCCATAGCATCAATGCCTTCCTCTTGTAGGAACTGCTGACACACTCCAGCCACATGAGGTCTAGCATTGTCTTGTATTAGGAGGAACCCAACCGCACCATCATATGGTCTCACAAGGGGTCTGAGGATCTCGGTACCTAATGGCAGTCAGGCTACCTCTGGCAAGCACATGGAGGGCTGTGTGGCCCCCCAAAGTAATGCCACCCCACACCATTACTTACCCACCGCCAAACCGGTCATGATGGAGGATGTTGCAGGCAGCAGAATGTTCTCCACGGCGTCTCCAGACTCTGTCACATGTGCTCAGTGTGAACCTACTTTCATCTGTGAAGAGCACAGGGCCCCAGTGGTGAATTTGCCAATCTTTGTGTTCTCTGGCAAATGCCAAACGTCCTGCACGGTGTTGGGCTGTAAGCACAACCCCCACCTGTGGATGTCGGGCCCTTATACCACCCTCACGGAGTCTGTTTCTGACCATTTGAGTGGACACATGCACATCTGTGGCCTGCTGTAGGTCATTTTGCAGGGCTCTGGCAGTGCTCCTCCTGCTCCTCCTTGCACAAAGGTTGAGGTAGCGGTCCTGCTGCTGGGTTGTTGCCCTCATACGGCCTCCTCCACGTCTCCTGACATACTGGCCTGTCTCCTGGTAGCGCCTCCATGCTCTGGACACTACGTTGACAGACACAGTAAACCTTCTTGCCACAGCTCACATTGATGTGCCATCCTGGATGAGCTGCACTACCTGAGCCACTTGTGTGGGTTGTAGACTCCGTCTCATGCTACCACTAGAGTGAAAGCACCGCCAGCATTCAAAAGTGACCAAAACATCAGCCAGGAAGCATAGGAACTGAGAAGTGGTCTGTGGTCACCACCTGCAGAACTACTCCTTTATTGGAGGTGTCTTGCTAATTGCCTATCATTTCCACCTGTTGTCTGTTCCATGTGAAATTGATTGTCAATCAGTGTTCTTCCTGAGTGGACAGTGGGATCTCACACAAGTGTCAGTGACTTGGAGTTACATTGTGTTGTTTAAGTGTTCACTTCATAATTTTGAGCAGTGTATGTTTATACAGTGTTTACAGTTAAAGGGGTATTCCAGGAAAAAACTTTTTTTTATATATCAACTGGCTCCAGAAAGTTAAACAGATTTGTAAAACTCGCTAGGTGCGTCAGGTAAGGAGGGTGGCCCTGAGCTTCTGTGATTGGCCACCCACCTGTATAAGAAGCAGCACAGAGTTCCAGGTAGATATGGCCGGATGAAGCTCGTGTAACGAGCGGAACAGAGTCTGTTGCCTACTACTTACCCCCCCTGCACAGATCCCTCTCCCTGACTGCATTTCATGTTGTGAGTATGCACCAATAAAGAAGCTGTTTTAAGAGAAGACCGGTGAGTGCCAATGTTTTTCTAACTCTCCACTGTATTGAAGATTTGTAAATTACTTCTATTAAAAAAATCTTAATCCTTTCAGTACTTATGAGTTTCTGAAGTTAAGGTTGTTCTTTTCTGTCTAATTGCTCTCTGATGACACGTGTCTCGGGAACCGCCCAGTATAGAAGCAAATCCCCATAGCAAACCTTTTCTACTCTGGGCGGTTCCCGAGACACGTGTCATCAGAGAGCACAGAAAAGAACAACCTTAACTTCAGAAGCTCATAAGTACTGAAAGGATTAAGATTTTTTAATAGAAGTAATTTACAAATCTGTTTAACTTTCTGGAGCCAATTGATATATATATATAGATATATGTTTTTTTCCTGGATAACCCCTTTAATGATAAACAAATACATTTACTACAAATCAAATTTATTTCAAATTTCCATAAATATACAATGAATAGACTGTACGCCCCACGCTACAGACACCGGATTTGATGATGATTATTATTATTATTAGCAGTAGCATTATTATGTTTATTGCTAATATAGTTAATATTATTATTAGTAGTATTATCATTATAATTGTTATTGATGTTATTCTTATTGTATTATTATTTTTATTATTGCTACTAAAATAGTTTTATAAATAAGTTTAAAGAAATGATTTATCATTTATATTAGGTGGATCTAGAAATATTGTTAAATTAGAAAAAAAAAGTACACAAAATTGGAATGAAACACAAACCATAGATAAAATCTAAAAGTAACTATTTATTTATGCTATTTATAATTTTATATATATATATATATATATATATATATATATATATATAATTATGTTTAATATTTTTATTCCATCTTTAGTATTTAAATATATAATAATGTTTTTTATTATTATTATTATTTTATTGTTTTTTACATATATTTATTATGATATACTATCATAAATTTTCCTAATATTTGTTTTGAGTTCAGTTTGTTATAATCGGCATCAGATATATGTGCAGGGTGCGGTTCCCAGTAGTACAGTATAGGACACATTGCACAAGGAGTGTGAATATTCGAAATGCTAATTTTTACCGTGAATATCAGAACTTCGTGATTTCGCGAATATTTAGAATATAGAGATATATATTTGTAATGACGAATATTCGTTGTTTTGATGTGTACTATGTGAAAAAAAATGATCATCCCTCCCTGCTTACAGCTTGTGGTCCAAAGAAGGCGTGTAGTGCGAATATTTCGTATATGCGAAGATGGAAATATTTGCGAATATCGGCACTTCTAGAGGACACTGATCCCTCCCTTCTTTTAGCAGGGAGGGATGATCATTTTTTTCACATAGTACACATCAAAACAACGAATATTCGTCATTACAAATATATATCTCTATATTCTAAATATTCGCGAAATCACGAAGTTCTGATATTCACGGTAAAAATTAGCATTTCGAATATTCACACTCCTTGTGCAATGTGTCCTATACTGTACTACTGGGAACCGCACCCTGCACATATATCTGATCCCGATTGTAACAAAGAGAACTCAAAACAAATATTAGGAAAATGTATGATAGTATATCATAATAAATATATATAAAAAAAACAATAAAATAATAATAAAAAACATTATTATATATTTAAATGCTAACGATGGAATAAAAATATTAAACATAATTATATATATATATATATATATATATATATATATAAAATTATAAATAGCATAAATAAATAGTTACTTTTAGATTTTATCTATGGTTTGTGTTTCATTCCAATTTTGTGTAATTTTTTTTTCTAATTTAACAATATTTCTAGATCCACCTAATATAAATGATAAATCATTTCTTTAAACTTATTTATGAAACTATTTTAGTAGCAATAATAAAAATAATAATACAATAAGAATAACATCAATAACAATTATAATGATAATAATACTAATAATAACATTAACTATATTAGCAATAAACAAATAATGCTACTGCTAATAATAATAATCATCATCATCATCAAATCCGGTGCCTGTAGCGTGGGGCGTACAGTCTATTCATTGTATACTGACCGCTTAGTGTTAGATGATGAATTTGAAAAGAAAGAGATCACCGTATACCACGTGGACATGCAGCCAGTGCATTTTTTTTCTAAATTTGTGGTACCCTATTTCCTTTGGGCTGCTGAAAACTACAAACCTCCATATTATACATAAAGATTGTGCAATAAATTCACTGAAGATCTGCTAAAAATGCTACCCCCAGGGGCACTGACCCAGATGTTATCCCATTCCAGTGCATTCTACTATATTGATACGTAGCCCCAAACCTTCAGCAAGGTGACAAAGTGTAACAACAGGTCCCAGCAGCTTTCTGCCAGTAATCGGCCTCTTCAGGGTTGGTGCCCACACCGGGTTCTCTGGTGGCTCCGGGCCTCTTCATCCCTGTTGTCAGTCACAACAAGCCAACATGGTGGTGACTCTGGGTACCGTGTTCCGCCACGTTGCAGCACCTGTAATGAAACAAAATGTAACAATATATAACCTAATATTATACATCAATATATAATCATATATAAAGTCATAACCATATTATCTGAGCAGCTTCTTAAGTGTAAAGTGGCCAATTTGTAGAGACAGGAAACTAGTTATTGGGTCAAGGTATAAAAAGGAGATATCCGGCTTAAAATGAAAACCTAAATAAGAAACACAGTATATATCTATATATATATATATATATATATATATATATATATATATATATATATACCATGACTCCACAAGGCATCCCAGCTGATTTGTTTGAATATCGTGCCCCTATAAACAGTCTATGAAATCCAGGTACTCCATGGTTTTTGCAGGGAGCTGAGAGCAGCAGAAAACTACACAGACCATCAGCCCCTGCACTTGTTTTCTGTATGAGCTGCAGGAGGAGCTGCCTTCAGAGAGCTGAGCAGGTCACATGGTTAGGGGGGAGCAGCCTTCAGAGAGCTGAGTAGGTCACATGGTTAGGGGAGGAGCAGCCTTCAGAGAGCTGAGTAGGTCACATGGTTAGGGGAGGAGCAGCCGTCAGAGAGCGGAGCAGGTCACATGGTTAGGGGAGGAGCTGTCTTCAGAGAGCTGAGCAGGTCACATGGTTAGGGGAGGAGCTGCCTTCAGAGAGCTGAGCAGGTCACATGGTTAGGGGAGGAGCAGCCTTCAGAGAGCTGAGCAGGTCACATGGTTAGGGGAGGAGCTGCCTTCAGAGAGCTGAGCAGGTCACATGGTTAGGGGAGGAGCTGCCTTCAGAGAGCTGAGCAGGTCACATGGTTAGGGGAGGAGCAGCCTTCAGTCATGCCCGTAAATGTTGG